>NC_029787.2:30841192-30858170 GCF_000816755.2 Arachis ipaensis | reverse complement strand
CTTTCACTACAAAAAGTTTTGTTTTTGATAATACTTTTAACTTTTTGTTATATCAAAATTCCATAAATACATGCGTACAATTTTAAAATCTGAGTTTGTTTCATGTTAAAAATATAGAGAAATGTTAGGGAGTTATTATAATTTAGAATTTATTATTTTTTATTATTATTTAGTTATTAATTCAAATTTTTAGTATAATTTCTTTAGTTTAGTAATTAAATAATATATTTTATCTTATACTTTTAAACAATAATAGCTAATTGATGACTAAAAATAACAAATTCTGATAGTCCTCTAATAGTCTTCAATAATATATATTCTATTGTGCTAAAGATTCTCAACGTTGGTCTAAATATATATTAAGTACAAAATAAGAAATAGTTAAATGTGTTATAAACTTTTTATTCATAAAAAATAGAATTAAATTGCACTTAAAGTTTAAATCACCTTTTTATTCAAGTAAAGTACCAATCCGGTTCCTGTCCATTTCCCCGAAGGACAACACGACCCTTAACCAAAAACACGATCTATTTCGGTTCCTGACCCTGTGTTCCATCTACCAACGCGGTCTTTCTGTCACTTTCACGACGAAAATTTGGCGAAAATTGCTGACCTGTGTAAGCAAGTGGATGATATGGATGGCTTGGGTGGTTACGTGGAAGATGGAAGGCCACGTTGCTAGGTGAAATGGACAGGGCCTATCTTTCCTCGTCCACAACACACAAACGCCATCGTTTTTAGGTTTTCAGGCGTCGTTTGGTTTCGTGCCTTATATGTTCTCCCGTAAAGACCCTTGACCCTCTAACACAATTACCTTCTAAACCCTAGCAGAGAACCTTCTCCATCAAGGCAGTGGTGAGTGGTGACAAGCTTGCTGACAAGGTTGCTGACGAAGCTTTTGACGGTGACGTAGACGGTGGGTGGATGGTGCTGTTGACGGAACTTGGACGGTTCTGTACACAACACAGATTGCTGAGGTTGGTGTTGCTGTTGTCCCTTTCTTTATTTTTTTTTTTGTGTGTGCGTTATCCTCATTTAACAATTGTTGTTTGCATTCAGTCGTGGTGGGGTATAGAGAGGATAATATATTGTTTCTGTTGCCATATCCTAAGATTTTTATGTATATAAATAAGATGAAAGTGTAGAGATGTGTTAAAAAATTAATGAAAGTTGGAACAGATTATTAGGATTGGGTGTTTATATTGATGTAAGATTAAAGAAACTGTGTGACATATTTAAATTTTTAAATTAGGAGTTAACAAAATTTTTTTGTACTTTTTCAGGTGGCTGAATATCTGGTTACCCCTGTGTTTCACCATGGGGTGAATTTCAAGAAGGACAGTGAAGGAATTCTTAGCTATTTGCATGGAAAAGTTCATAGGAGGCCACCAATGAATGTTGACCTGATTAATTATTTTGATTTGATTACTTTGTTTAAAGAGTTAGGCTACTTGGTGATGGGGTTGGAGAGGAAGTTTTGATTTCCAGTTACTGCTCATCCCCTAAGTCATCATCCTCCTCCTCTGATCATGGATATGAAAGCGCTGAGGATGAGGCTTATAAGCCGCCTCCTCCTGGTTATGAGTCTGATGACAGTAGCAGTATGACAGTTTGAAGAAGAAGAAGAAGAACAAGCAGAAGACTTGGCTTAAGGAGAGGATGTCACCTAAAGGAAGCAATAAGACTGGTGTAGCTAAGAAGAAAGGGCTTAAGTCAGTAGGAGATGGGCCAAAGCTGTCACAGGTATGGCATCTTTAGGAATTGATTTGTCATATAATCTAAATGGTTAAGGGTTTAAGTGTGACATTATAGGTTGGCCAGGGTTTTAATTGTCATTAAAAAAATGATGAAGCATTTAATTGTCATCTCTGTATAAAGATCCACACAGAATCAGGTTGGTGAGGATCACAATCTGAATGCCAGTGTTGCAGGAACTCCTCTGAATCCTGTGGTAAGTAGTTTGTAGGGCTACTTAGTTGAAATGTGTTCATGAAATTGTTGTTGACTAGCCATAAGTTGTATACTGTTTATAATTGTAGATAAAGACAAAAAAACAAAAAAAAGAAGCTACCTAAATCAACACCAAAAAGAGGTATAGCAGTAGGACAAGGAGATGAAATTCCTCTTTCACAATTTGCTCTCCAACCAGAGGTTGTAATCTAAATCACAATTGTATTATAAATAGCAATGTCTTAATTTTACTTTTTGTTTCACATAATAAATTACTGTTTATTTATAGGGAGCATCTGAGACTCCCAACTTGAATAACCCACCTCCACCTCCACAAAGGATGAAGCAACCAATTGTTAGACCACCAACCACGTCCACCTTTATTCCAACTTCTATGGTGAATCAGAATCCGCCAATCATTGGACCATACTTCAGGCCTCCCACTCCAATCAACACACAGCTTCCATTCAACAATGAGATTAATGCTCCTACTGGATCAAAGGTGCCTAAACCAAGTCAACAAGATGGACTTAGTGCCGAGACAATGGCCGTAGCAACTTCCTGTGTGAATTAAGGACCTATAATACTCTATTTATCTTTGTGTTTCTAATGTTGGCCTAGGGCTATATGTTGCCCACTTTAGGAGTCACCTTGTGCACAAGCTTTTGATAATTTGGTAACTGTATGAAATTGTTAATGTTACATATTATTGTTAGTTACTATTGGATTGGTTTCCATGGATTGCAAGAATTGGAGTTTAACACATTTTATTGTTTGACACCGTCAATCTTTTTCAGACAACTAACACAACTATTTCATTCAATAAAATCATATTTACACTGTTAGGTAATAGAAATTTCAGCAACAGACACTTCAAAAATAAAAACAACATCATAGACTTACTATCTGCTATCTAATTTATCGGAGATAACTTGCAAATACAAGTTTAAAGACAAACATAAGAGCCATCAATGGATAACTAAAATCCCTAATACACTTAACATGCCTAGAATTTTTTATCTGCAACTCTAAGCCAGAAACTCTGTCCTCTAGCTTAGTCACTTTCTCCTCCATGGAAACAGTTGCCACCAACAAATGATTTTGTTTTGGATTCCGACCATAAAGACTGTAATCATTTATTTGCTCCTCTTCAAACAGTGAAACATATGCATCCAGCCATAGAAAATATTTGCAATGAGATTCTGCAGTCTGCACAGTAAAAAATGGAAAAATTAGAATTGCAATGAAGAGATGCTTACTACAGATATAAAAAAGAATAAGAACATAACTCCTTGAAATATGGGCATCCAAAGGATAGTCTATTAGGGTTCGACTGTGTTGATGACATGAATAGAATTACATGAATCCCACAATTGCATTTTGGGGTAACGAATCTTTTCTTCTTCCTCACTCCAACACTGCTAACGGAGCTTACAGAAATACTCCTACCCTGATCGATCGACGCATCTCTTCCACTCCCACGCTCTCTGCTATTGCTCATGGTGGTATGGGTTCCATACATGAAAGAAAAGAGAGAGACGACCAGACTCGTCTAATAAAGACATCTGAAAACCTAAAAACGACGGCATTCGTGTATTGTGGACGAGGACAGATAGACCCTGTCTGTTTCACCTAGCCACGTGGCCTTCCATCTTCCACGTAACCACCCAAGTCATCCATGTCATCCACTTGCCTACACACGTCAGCAATTTTTGTCAAGTTTTCACCGTAAAAGTGACAGAACTGCGTAGGCAGACGGAGCACAGAATCAGAAACCGAAATGGATCGTGTTTTTGGTTAAGGGTCATGTTGTCATTCGAAAAAATAGACAAAGACCGAGTTGATACTTTACTCTTTTTCTTCCTAGTTATAACCATTACAATGAATTGTTCTTCCATGAAAAAGATTTTTAAATTCAAATCTCCTTTCTTTATCCTACCCATTTTGTAATTTTTTTTTCCATCAGAACCAAATTTATATTCGTTTCTATTTATGATTTTCAAAACAATGAAATTAAATTCATTCACGTTATTTGATAATGGTATCACGATATTTTAATTAGAACTGCTAAAATAGGTTGCATTAGTTGGCTGACTCGTTTAACGAATTTTTTATTTTAAAAAAAATATCTTGAAAATGAGTTGTATATTTTAGGTTTAATTATTCTGTTGGTCCTTATAATTTTGTAAAATTTTCAATTAGGTCCCTATACTTTTTTTTCTTTTAATTGGATCATTGCACCAATTTTTTTTTCAATTAGGTCCCTTTTAGTAGTAATCGGCTTAATTTTATAAGGATCCAACTAAAAAAAAAAATTGGTGCAGGAACCTAAATAAAAGGAAAAAAAAGTGTACGGACCCAACTAAAAAAAAAATTTGGTGCAAGGACTCAATTAAAAAGAAAAAAAAAATATAGGGACCTAATTGAAAATTTCGTGAAACTATAGGGACCAACAGAGTAATTAAACCTATGTTTTACATGTTTGACTCAATTATTGGTTCGTGAAATAAATAGGCTGACCTATATATCTCATTAAAATTTTTTCTTATTCTTGTTTCTTATTTTTATGAATCAAGTAGCTTTTGTTTTCAATATTTGGGATAAGTTTTAAAGTTGTCTCGCTCTAACGTTTAAGTCATCTTATTTAAGTTCTTAACGTTTCAAAATCGTCTCAATATTGTCCTGCTGTTAGTGATTTGTTAATAGAATCGACGGTAGGACAAAATCGAAACATTTTTAAAACGTTAGGGACAAAAACGATACATTACTCTTGGAAGAATTACCAAATCAAGTAAAATGATAGTGAATATTAACGGAATGAATTGTATTACGAATCCAAGAATTTTAATCGTATATACAATAAATTATTCAAGATTTTTACTCGTATATACAATAATAAAGAGCATGTACATATATAATAAAGTATAAATTATATCTTTTTATCTCTAATATACCGAATTTTTTTAATGTTTAATTTAATTAAATTTTATTTTTAATTTTAAAATAAATTTTAATTTTTTCTTCAATAATTTCAATTTGTTTTATGACAGATAATTGTTTAATTTATTTTTTAATTTTTCTCTTAGTTAAAAATAAATTTACTTAGAATAAAAATAATGTGATTAAGAGTAATTTATTTAGATGCAATTAAAAAAATAATTGAATAATTATCTACCATAAAAAATTGATATTATTGAAGGATAAAATTAAAATTTATTTTCATATATATATTTTTGTTTTAAATTTATTTTAAAATTAAAAATAAAGTTTAACTACATTAAACATTAAATGATTAAAGAATTTCGGTACATTAGAGACAAAAGATATAATTTATACTTTATTATATATGTACCATGCTTTTTTTTTTCTTTTTCGCAAATTTATGTACTAGTCATTCTACAAATATTTCATGACGAGTAAAACTAAAAAAAAAATCAATTTACTTATAATAGAAGTAATGTGATTAAGAGTAATTTACTTAGATGTGATTAAAAAATAATTGAATAACTACGTACAGTAAAAAAATTGATATTATTGAAGGATAAAATTAAAATTTATTTCTAAGTTAAAAATAAAATTTATTTAAATTAAACATTAAAGAAGTTTGATACTTTAGATAGAAAGGGGAAAGGAAGAGGGGGAAGGGGAAGGGGGACGGCGCCGGCGAAGCTTGGAGCTGCCGTCGCCGTCGCCGAAAGAAAGAAGAAAGGAGAGGGGCTGCGCTGCGACAGGAGAGAAGAGAAGAGGAAGGATCTGCTTCTGCTCGAACTTCTGCTCTTCTGTGACAGAGGGTTGGCCGCCGCCGTCGCGTCGTCATCGGGAGGAGGGATCCCGCCGGCGCTGCTTGTTCTTCTGTGACTGCCTCTCTGATTCTTCTTCTGCCTCTTCTTCTTCTGCTTTTGCTTGAACTTCTGCTTTTGCCTGAGCTTCTGCTTCTTCTTCTGTGACTGAGGGTTCGCCGCCGCTGTCACATCGTCATCGGGAGGGGGACCCCGCTGGCGCTGCTCCTCGCCACCTCGCCGCTTCTGCTTCTTGCTTCAATCTCTGTTTTTGCTTTGTCTTCTGATTCTTCTGGGTCTGCTTGAGTACTTCTGCTTCTGCATCTTCTGCTTTGTCTTCTACCTTCTGCTTCTGCATGAGTGCTTCTGCTTTTACATCTTCTGGGTCTGCTTCTGTTTCTGCTTTTATTATGATTTTAATTTGTTATTTTCTGATTTTATCATTGTTGTGTGTTGATTTGTTGAATCTGGATTTGAATAATGGATTGGTTCATCATTGTTGTGCTGTTGCTTTTTTTTTATTATTTTGGATTTATTGTTGATTTGTTTTTGGATTTCTTGAATTTCTGATTTCGAGTTGTGTGTATTTTTTTTCGATTGAATCTGTATTTTTTAATTTGTTAATGGAAGAAGAATTTGTTCTTCTGGAAGAAGAAGAACAAGAAAATTTCTTCTCCTGGAAGAAAAAGAAGAAAAAAGGGTATTTTTGTCATTTAGAAAAAAATTATTAGAAAGGACGATTTTAAAATAAAATGCAACATTAAGGACGCTTTTAAATCAAAAATTACACCAGGGACGGTTTCGATTCTGACCCTCAACGTTAGAGACCAAAGCAATACTTATCCCTTCTTTTTTCATTTGAATTTCTTCTCCTCCTTTCCTTTTCTCTTTATCCTTCATCATCAATTATCTCGTTGTTGAAGATAATGAATAATTCAGGTTCAGATTGTCAATTAAACCAGAACGAAATTGATTATTGTTTTGAATCCAATCAAGTGGCTGAGGTGTGGTTCAATTCAGAAGAAAAAAATGTAGCATTAGAGAAAACATTTTTCTGTATTTGCAGCAAATTTGGGTGTATTTTTATTCTGATAAGTTCTGCATATTCAAAACTCTTCCTCCTCCTCCTTTCTCATCTTCTGCTACTTTTTTTCTTATTCATCTTTTCTTTTTTGTTTTACCTTCTCAAGTTTTTTCTTGTTTTACTCTCTTAACAAGAATAAAAACAAAAAAATCAAACAGAGAAGAAGATGAAACACATAATGCTACAAAATTACTTGAAAGATGATGAACTTACATTCATTTAACTAAAAGAAAGAAAGAAAAAAAAGAAAAAATGCAGCATTAGAAGAAACATTTTTCTATATTTGCAGCAAATTTGGGTGTAAAACGAAGATATTTGGGTGTATTTTTATTCTGATAAGTTCTGCATAATTCAAAACTCTTCCTCTTCCTCCTCCTCACCTTCTGCTGCTTCTTCTTTTTTTTCATCATCATCACAATCTTCTTCTTCTTTTTTTCTTATTCATCTTTTCTTTTTTGTTTTACCTTCTCAAGTTTCATCTTGTTTTACTCTCTTAATAAGACTAAAAATAAAAAAATCAAATAAAGAAGAAGAAGAAACGCATAATGCTGCAAAATTACTTGGAAGAGGATGAACTTACATTCATTTAACTAAAAGAAAGAAATAAGAAAAAAAAGAAGAAAAAAATGCAGCATTAGAGGAAATATTTTTCTGTATTTGCAGTAAATTTGAGTGTAACACGAAGATATTTGAGTGCAACACGAAGATATTTGGGTGTATTTTTATTCTGATAAGTTTTACATAATTCAAAACTCTTCCTCTTTCTCATCTTCTGCTGCTTCTTCTTCTTCTTCATCTTTTTATTTCATATTATGATAATTCTTCTTGAGAGGAAAAAATCAAACAAAAAAGAAAAAAATACATAATATTGCAAAATCAATAGAAAGAGAAGGAGGGAAAAAAATGCAACAACAACAACAATAGTAAAAAAACGACGATGAATATGAAACACGTGAAGAAAAAGGAGGAGAAACGCAAAGAAGAAGGAAAAGAAGAAGAAGAAGGAAGAGGAGGAGGAGTAACGCAAAGCGCGCTATGGAAACCATTGAGTAGCGCGCGTGTTGACACGCTCGTATGGGTGAGCATTCTTTTTGTTGGGTTTGGCCCAACTTGTATGACTTGTAAACCAAAATGACTTGTATGTGTAGCACTTATTATATATATATATATATATTATCATACTCATTTTTTTTCTTTTTCCAGAAGTTTATCTACTTGTCATTTTAGAAGTGTTCTATGATGAATAAAAATGTTGAATTTGTAATGCAATTCATTCTGTTAAAATTTATTTTTATTTTGCTTGATTTGGTCATTCTTTTTTTTTTTTGGTAATAATATGGGGCACTAGCCCAAAAACAAAAAGACTGCACAAAAATAATACGAGAGATAGAGACTCCGGTTAAGTCATCAATAAGCAAGCTCTGAAGATCTGAAGGAGACAAGTCTATAAAACTGTAACCTGGTAATTGACTCTGAATACTTCTAGCTAACCAGTCTGCACACCGATTTGCCTCCCTATAAACATGTCTAAATATAATCTCCCAAGGTCGCTTCATCCACTCTGCTATCTTTTGGATTATATGGCTATGGCCATGGCTGTCACTGGGGTTTCTCTTAATATACATGATTGCATTTAGAGAATCTAACTCTACTATAACTCTTCTCATCCCTAGACTCCATGCTGTCTGTAAACCATAATGAACTCCCCATAGCTCTGCTTGGGTGGCTTGGCAATAGTCTAGGTTCGCCCTGAAGCCTCCGACCCATTCTCCCTCACTAGTTCTGATTAGCCCACCACAACTTGCTTGCCTGCTAATTTCTCGAACTGAGCCATCAATATTTAGTTTCACCAATCCCGGGTGGGGGGGAACCCACGCTATAGTTGAGATGACTGGATCTCGCTTCACTTCTATAAGTTTGCTCTTTTTAAAGGCCTCCTCTATCCTCCTTGTACTCTCCATAATAATCAGAATGCATCTATCATTTGTAGGTCTACTGAAGGCAGGTTCATGTATTTCTTTGTTTCTCCATTTCCAAAGCCACCAGCAAGTCGTCATGAAAATATCAGTCCAAGCAGTCGAACTACCATGACCTATGGCATTTGTGAGATTCAAGTTTAGCCGGCTCTTAAAATCAGCTGTAAAGAAGGTAGCAAGAATACTCGATTGTACTAACTTATTTCATACAAGAGCTGCACACGGGCAGTCCCTCAGCACATGTAAGGTGGATTCTTCTTGATTAGGACATCTGTGACAGTATGGAGGAGTTCCCATCAGCCTAGCTCTTCTCTTGGCCGTGAATATTCTATCATGAGCAACCTGCCATAAGAAGACTTTAGTTCTTTCTGGACCCCTCCATTTCCATATTTCCTTCCAATTCTCCGTGGTTTCCCTACTTTCTCGAGTTAGGTGCTTATAAGCCAAGGCTACTGTAAATATACCATCAGCAGAGTGTTTCCAACTAAGCACACCCTCTTCATTGTTTGGTTGGGGGGAGGGGAGAGGGATATTCTGAATATTATTTAACATTGTATCTGCTAAGTATGGTTGCATAGCTTGAAGGTTCCACTCACCAGATTCAGTTACATACGCACTGACCGCTTTGTACTCTAATTCCTCAGGGATTGGTCTTGTTAGCACATCATGAAGGCTCTTTAAATCGTTGTGCTAGTTGTCATGCCAAAATCGAGCACTTTTACCATCACCTAAAATCCAAGAACAACAGTCCTTCATATTTGGCCAAAGCTTGGAGAGCTCCTTCCAAATAGGAGAGCTTTTTTGCTTGTAATCACACCTTCCCAAATTAAATTCATTGCCTTTGTTAATGCTAGTTAGGACATGCTTAAATTTATCTTTTCCTGATCTGTGATTGGATATAAGAGCACCAAGATACTTACCTAGACAAGGTTGTTCTTGGAAATGACTCATCTCCACAAACCTTCTCCTATCTTGTTGTGGAACATTCTTTGAGCAAATCAGGGAAGTTTTGGCATTGCTTATTTTAAGTCCCGAAGCTAAACAGAAGGCATTCAAGATAGAGATAGCATTATTCAATTGATCAAAATCAGCCTCCATAAAGATGAGTAAGTCGTCTGCGAATAGAAGATGAGAGATTGTCGGCCCAAACCTTCCAACTCGCATTGGTTTCCAAACATTAGCCTCCACACTTTCCTCAATGATCTGTGAAAGCTTATCCATCGCTATTCCGAAGAGATACGAGGAGATTGGGTCACCTTGCCTGATTCCTCTCTCAGGATTGAACTCCTTTGTCTTTCCACTGTTCCAAAGCACATTGTAGGTAACAGAAGTCACCCTCATCATAATAATACTAACTAGTTTCTCAGGGACCCCAAACTCCACCAGGCAAGAACTGAGAAAAGACCAATTAAGTCTATCATACGCCTTCTCAAAATCCACTTTAATTTCCATATAACCCTTTCGCCCTTTCATCCTCCTCAACACATGAGATAATTCTTTAGCAATTAAAATGTTATCTTGTATCTTTCGTCCTGGAACAAAACTTGACTGATGGGGAGCGATTCTATCAATTAAGGCAGGTTTAAGTCTATTCACCAAAATCTTGGACAAGCCTTTATAGCTAACATTGCATAATGCAATTGGGCGAAATTGAGTGATGAATTCTGGCCTTGTAACCTTCGGAATAAGGGTGATTAAGGTTTTATTGTGATTTTTAATATTACTTGGCTCTTCCCAGCAGCTCTTAACATGACTAATGATGCTCTCCCCTATTACATCCCAATTTTCTTTGTAGAAAATGGCTGGGAAGCCATCCAACCCGGGTGCTTTGAGGGACCCAATCCTGAAAAAAGCATCTTTAATCTCTTCCCCAATGGGTATCACATCCATATTCCATTTTACATCCTCTTAAA
Source organism: Arachis ipaensis (assembly GCF_000816755.2). NCBI lineage: Eukaryota > Viridiplantae > Streptophyta > Magnoliopsida > Fabales > Fabaceae > Arachis > Arachis ipaensis. The sequence goes on along the minus strand of NC_029787.2, from coordinate 30,847,468 downwards.
TCTTTGGATAGGATTTGGATGATTGGAGTTGTATTGTATCACCTTGTTCTTGGTACAAGCGTGTGAAAAAATTAATGGCTAGGTTTGCCAACTCCTCTTGGTCTTCCACCCAAGTCCCTTCATTATTCCACAACTTAAGGATCTTGTTCTTCCTCCTACGAATAATGGTTCTTGTATGATAGTAGCGGGTATTACGGTCTCCATCAATAATCCACTTCTCCCGGGACTTTTGCAGCCACAAAATTTCTTCTCTATCAAGGATATCTGCCAGCTCTTTATGAAGTTGAAATTCTAACCTTTCAAGAAAAGGGTTCTTACCATTTGCCTGAGCCCTATGTATGCCTCCAATTCGATTAATAAGTCTTCTCTTCATCCTTCCAACATGGCCAAAAACTTCCTTGTTCCACCTAGAGAGATTGCTAGATAGGGCTATGAGACTATTGTCCAGACTCTCCTCGTAATTCCAGTTCTGTCTGACAGTTTCTTTGTACTCAGGGTGTGTAATCCACATCGCTTCATATCGGAAGGGTCTTTCATACCTACTGGCTAACTGAGGATTTAGAGTGACAAAGAGGGGATGGTGATCCGAGCGCATTCGGGTTAACACATCAACTTTTGCCTCCGCAAACTTAGTTCTCCAGTCAGCATTACACAGCGCCCTATCTAACCTTTTGAAAACACGTTCCATCCCTTCCCGTACAGAGCCCTTCAAAGTAAATTTGGACCCAATGTATCCTAAATCTATCAAACAGCAATCATCTATCCATTTTTTAAATTTTGCGCAAGCATGTAAGTCTGTTCGTCCCCCACCCTTCTTTTATGAGGCACACATAATTTCATTGAAATCCCCTACAAGGAGCCAAGCTTTGGATATACTTGTTGCTATAGTTCTCAACTCTGACCATAAACTCCTTCTAGTTCTTTCTTGTGGGCTCGCATAGATTTCCATTAGCATCCAGCTATGGTTGTTTTCATGAGTTACCTCCATATGTATGAATTGCACACAAGATCTAACCACTTTAACAGAGATATTTGGGTCATTCCAAAGAATTCAAATTCCTCCACTAAAACCGTTGGCATCCTGCACATGACTAAAAGCAAACCCACTTCTATCAATAGTGCGGCGTGCAGTTTCTCCGCTACACCTCGTTTCCTGTAGGATTACCAAATCAGGTTTATGCATTCTCAGATATTCCTTAAGGGTGCGAGTGAAGGACTGACTCGCTGCCCCTCTACAATTCCATGAGAGAATAATCATCAGATCAGATCTAAAGAAAAGAAAGGATGGCCTCATTGCTCCATAACTGCATCATCCTCCCCACGGGGCACTTCCACTTCCATGGTTCTCTCGCCCTCCTCTCCTTCCTTTATCGGGCCGCTTTCCTTCCCATTCTCTAACCAGTGGTTTTGGTTCTCCTCCACCATGCCAGCTCTCACACCCTTGGCTTCGTAAAGAAGAGCAGCCTCAACCATTATCTCTGTATCAATTGTGTTCATGTCTGGTGGCTCTGGCTCAGGACTCTCATCCATTGCTTCATCAATTTGTCCTGTTTCCGGAACAAATGACTCTTCCATTTGTGAATCTTGTGAATTAAAGGTGGGTTCTGAGTTTTGTGACTCCGGTGCATTATTGGGGTCAAGGTTTAGGTTATTATTTGCCGGATTTTTCATATATGGGACATTGGTGTGGCTGTGGGGTGTTTGGTCTATTTTTCTAATTTGGGTCAGGATTTTTCCTTTTTGTGGGTGCTTAGTTTGATCTGGTGGGTTGCTGGGGTTAAAAACTGGTTGGGTTGCTTGGCCTACCTTGCCATTGGACTTTGGTTGGGCTGAAATGGTTATTATTGGACTTTTTTTGTTATAGGCTTTCTCATTAATTTTGGATGCTTGGTTCTCTTTCCTTTTGCTCATTGTGGGTGCTAAAGCCAGGGTGCTTGTCGTATTGTTGGGGACATTCCCTGTGCCCTCATGATTGGCTTTGGGGTCATTATTGTTCTCATCATCGAGGACAACAAACCTCGTACTAGCAATTGCTACCTTTTCTTTCCTTACCTCTCCTCTATTCACCCCACTACTTGTACCTGTGTCTACCCCTTTTTTCGCATTTCTGCCACGCGTCCCTCTTTGTACAACTATCCATGGTCCAAAGAGCTCTTCTGGTCCGTCAATGACGCTTTTGCCCTTGTCAAGATTGGCATTTCCCGTAATATCCCTTCCATTTGTGTTTCCTCCACTTCCATTCACCTGAATTTCTCCTTCTCTCTGTGCCTCTTTTGTGACTTTCTGGCCACCGTTCTCCCCAGTTTTTCTCCCTGGACAGTTTTCTTTTTCATGGCCCACAATCCCACAAGAGAAGCATATATTGTGTATGCCCTCGTACTCCACCAAGTAGCGGACTCCATTAATGGAGCATTGGGAGATCAATGGTTGTGACAGGTCTAGCTCAACGCACAGCCTCGCAAACCTTCCTCGACACTTGTCTGCTGTGTTAGTGTCCACTTTCAGTGTTCTTCCTATTACATTGCCAATCTTCTTCAGCATTTCATCTTTATAATATTCGATAGCAAGGCCAGGCAACCTTATCCACACCGCCACCATGTCAATGGTAGCCTCCGTTGGGTTGAAGTCTGGCTTTCAAAATCTCAGAGTGAGATAGTGGTCAAATATCTTCCATGGCCCCCAGTGAGAGCGTAGTCAAGATCCTCTTGAGAGAAGAATTTGACGATGAAAAACTCATTCCCTATATCAATGACTTCAATACTTTCCTGTTTTCCCCATATTGCTTCAAGTCTCCTGGTAAGCACCGGCAAGGATATCTTCCTTCCCATAAGCTTAACAATGAGTGTTTCCCACCAAGGCTTTCTTAAGCTCTTCATTGCAGCTTCATTAACTACAAAATTAAAGATACCATTTACCTTCTCAACACGGATCTCAGGCTGCAAGCATTCCCCCTCCTCGTTATCAGACTCGTCTGATGATTCTGAACTCTCCTTTTTTTCTATGGCTACAGGCTTCTTGCCACCTTTCACCGCCTCACTGAAGGATCGTCTGGTTGGCTGCTCTTCATTAGGACAACCTTCTCTTTTTTCCACCATCCAATCTTCTTCTCTTGGAACTAGTGACATGTCTCCAGAAAAATCAAGACCTTCCCCACCTTTCCTTATCTTTTTAGCTGAGCGTTGTTCTCGATTGCGTCTCGACGATTCTGGGGGCTCATGGGAACGGGAGTGTCCTCCCCTAACATAACCACCTCTCATTGGTGGCTCGCAATGGTAATTGAGGAAGCTTGTGATTGGGAGTGCTAACGAAAGAAGAGAAACAAATGATGGCAGCTCTGACTGAGACACGTTTTGTGAGAGTTGATTTGGTAATTCTTCTAAGGGTAATGCATCACTTTTATATCTAAGGTTTTCGTTCTATTTAAGTTCCTAATGTCTTAAAATTGTCTCAATTTTGTCCTGCCGTCAATTTTGTTAATAGATCCTAATAGCAGGACAACATTAAAACAATTTTGAAATGTTATGGATTTAAATAGAACGATTTAAACATTAGGGATAACTTTAAAACTTACCCAAAACATTGGAGATAAAATAATTATTTACTCTGTTTTTATTAATGTGTTTTAATAATCCAATCCAAATATTTTGAGTTCTAATAAAACTATCTCAAATTCCAACCTACTTGTTAAAAGGCAAAATAATTCACTAAAAGTTGATATTTTAGTCCAAAACATGATTTTTTAATAAAAAATTAATTTAGAAAAAAAATAAAAAAACTAAACACGTTGGCTAGTTTTGTTGGTTGGCTTTTTCTTAAATGATCCAAGCTCCCTGCTGGGGCGCATATATATTTGATACATAATTGTTCTATCTATGATCCTAAATCTGCAGGCCTAAATTACTAAGTCAACCAAAAAGACACTCTGCTTCAAAATATATTGCGCTGGAGGTGAAGGAAGTTATAACAAAATTCCAAAACTAGCTCTGCACACACACTAACAAACTATATATTTCAAAATTAAGCTAGGACTCAGACTTCTCAATTTTAGCTCTATTACCAATATCCATCCTTAAACTGAGATTTGGTCTGTGAACAACTCCCAGTTTGCACCTAAACCTTTCGAAAGCCACAACTGACAATGGCTTAGTCAAAACATTAGCAATTTACTCATTCTCAGCTTTATGCACCACTTGAAGTGCTTGCTTCCTGACTTTGTCCCTGATGAATTGAATATCAATTTGAAAATGCTTAGTTTTGGCATGCAAGACTGGATTTGCTATCAGTAGAACGGTGCTAAGATTGTCACAAAATATTGTAGGAGAAGTTGCCAAAGCCACTTTCAATAATTCTGCCAGCATGTTGTTAAACCAAACAATTTCACTTTCACAATCTGCTAAGCTCATGAATTCAGCTTCCGTTGAGGATCTGCTAATGGTGGTTTGCTTCCTACAAGACCAAGAAAGAAGATTAGTTCCAAGAAAAATGCAAAACCAAGACACAGACCTTCGATCCTCAAGATCCGAAGTCTAGTCTGAGTCTGAGAATCCATATAGCCGAAAATCTTGACACTTATGAAAGACTAATCCATATTCTTTTGTCCCTTGAAGATATCTCAAAATGCGTTTCACTGTCTTCTAATGAGACAGCCTGGGATCATGCATGTATTGGCTCACTTGAGACACTGAAAAAGCTAAATCAAGGCGAGTTATTGTTGCACAATGAAGAGAGCGGACAACAGATTGTATATAACTTGGAATCTTCAAAAGATTCTGAGCCACTACTAGTTAGTTAAAGTGATAAGAGCATAGGAGTTGGCATTGGTGCAGCATCTTGCATGCCTATTTCTGAGAGAAGATAATTAATGTATTTAGTTTGTGTTAAATGTAGCTCACCACTACTTGTTCTCAACACTTCAATAGCAAGAAAATATCTCAATTCACCTAAGTCTTTTAATGCAAATTTTTTATCAAGATTCTTTATCATCATATCAATCTCAATTGAATCATTTCCTATAATTATTATGTCATCAACATAGCATAAGACAAAAATAACAGAATTAACACCACACTTAATAAAGAGAGACATGTCATATTTGGAACTTTGAAATCCAAAAGATTGAAGAGTGATGCTCAGTTTGAGAAACTACTCTCTCGGTGTTTGTTTAAGTCCATAAAGAGATTTGTTCAACCTACAAACTTGAGTATCTGAGTTAGTTTCAAATCCGATAGGCTGTATCATAAAGATAGTCTCATGCAAGTCTCCATTGAGAAAAGCATTGTTAAAGCTGAATTGTCTTACCACCCAAACTCTAGAAAGAGCAATGCTAAGTATTAACCTCACAGTAGCTGGCCTAATCACAGGAGTAAATACCTTATCAAAATCAAAACCTGCACTTTGATAAAAGTCTTGTACCACCAATCTTGCTTTGAATTTCTGAATCTCACCATTTGGCAATTTCTTGACAGCAAACACCCACTTGCAACTTATGATTTTAGCATCTTTTGGTGGTTGCACCAATGTCCAAGTCTGATTCTTCATCAAAGCCCTATATTCTTCCTCCATTGCCTATTTCCAATTAAGGATAGTGAGAGCTATAACTGTTGTTTTAGGCAATTTTGGCTCAATTTTGTTGTTTGACTTAATTGTAACTAGAGCTTTTGGCTTAATTATGCCATCCTTTGCTCTACTAACCATAGGATGCTGATTTCTTGGTAAAGGATTAGTAAAAGTAGGGGGAGGGGGAGTTGTGTTTCAATTCCAGAAATTGGATAGGATTTGGAGAGACTGAGTTGGATATGGCCTCAGAAGATATGTTATTATTGTTAGTATTGGAATGAAGGTCTGAGGCGTGTGTGAGGCTTTGTCAGAATTAATTGTAGGGTGAGGGCTATTTGAAACTGAATCTCTATTAACAGAAGACATAGAGTTAGTAAAAGAGGGGTAAGTGACATATTCATGAACATTTTGTTAAGATATTTGAGAGTTAGCATTAGTGCAAAGTTTAGGAACGTAACAGCCTAGTTTTCGGTGAAATAAAATTTTTTAGAGATCTTGCAAAGTGGGAACTTCTACGGCATAGGCATTTCGCCATCAAGCACCTTGCCATGTTACTATCAGTTATTAAACTAGCGAAAAACTGCGTTTTCGACCTACTACAGCTAAAAATTTTAAAAATTCAAGTGACACAGTTAGATTTCGTTTAATGAACTAATTTTAAATAATATTTTATTATATTAATATTATATTATATTAATATTTTATTAATTAATTTTGATT
>NC_029787.2:30840523-30841147 GCF_000816755.2 Arachis ipaensis | reverse complement strand
GTTGTTAGAAGAATAGTTTCAAACGTAAATAAAATTAAAAAGTTGACTAATGAATAATATAATAATGACACATAACTTATAATTATATATATATGGGTAGGTCTTTGGTGGCTAAAGTTACAGTGGCTAAAAGTGACTAAGTTTTGAATCACTAATAAACACATGACATGTGGAGAGTTTGGTGGAAGTTGTTAGTTAGAGTGATGAGTCTATGCAGGACAAAAAAGTAAATAAACTGACCAAAATAATGTGTATATCATGTGGGCTTTTTTTGAAGAAAAAAATCTGTTAGTGTTTTTTGAGTAGATAATTCCAAAACTGTAATAGTTGGACCTTAGTGTGAAAATCTATTATAATATTAGATTAATAAAAGATAATAAACTATTAATGCTAAGAGTAATCTAAAAAAAATAAGAACTAAATCATGTAATATTTATGTGAGCTCTTACTATTAATATATTTGTGACATGAATTATATGAGAATATAAATTTATAAAATATTAAAATTTTATAATAAAATATTTTTATTTTGAATAAAAATAACTATTAAATAGTATTTTTGATTTTATCATTATTATTATTATTATTATTATTATTATTATTATTATTATTATTATTATTATT
>NC_029787.2:30823600-30840441 GCF_000816755.2 Arachis ipaensis | reverse complement strand
TTTATAACTTTCACGGCCTTTCTTTGAAAGCCACCTCCTACTTGCTTTCTTTTCTTCATACAAGATCTTGAAAGCCACCTCCTACTTCCTTCTTTCTCTTCATATGTGACTTCGAGAGAGGAGGACAAGAGAGAAAAAGTTGAAAACGCCATAACCTCCAAGTTTCAAAAGTTCGGTCTCTTGATTCTAAAACTCCAATGAAGATTCTAAATCGATTAAATTGTTCATGTATTCTTCCTTTTCACAACCATATTAGATTTGTCAAGGTGAAAAATTCCTTCCTGAATTTACAATGAGAATTTGGTTATCATATATGGATAGGTCTTTGGTGGCCAAAGTTATAGTGGCTAAAAGTGATTAAGTTTTGACTGACTAATAAACACGACCAAAATAATGTGTATATCATGTGGGTTTTTTTTGAAGAAAAAAATCTGTTAGTATTTTTTTGAGTAGATAATTCCAAAACCGTAATAGTTGGGTCTTAGTGTGAAAATCTATTATAATATTAGATTAATAAAAGATCATTAACTATTAATGATAAGAGTAATCTAAAAAAAATAAGAACTAAATCATGTAATATTTATGTGAGCTCTTACTATTAATATATTTGTGACATGAATTATATGAGAATATAAATTTATAAAATATTAAAATTTTATAATAAAATATTTTTATTTTGAATAAAAATAACTATTAAATAGTATTGTTGATTTTATCATAGTTATTATTATTTTTTATTATTATTATTATTATTATTATTATTAAAAGAGAAATAATAAAAAATTACTAATTTTCAAAAATTTCTCTTTTATTAATAATAATAATAATAATAACAAGAACAAAAATAATAATAACCATGATAATATCAACAATACTGTTTAATAGTTATTTTTATTCAAAAAAAATATTTTCTTATAAAATTTTAACACTTTATAAATTTATACTCTCATATAATTTATGCCACAAATACATTAATAATAAAAGTTCACATAAATATTACATAATTTAATTCTTTTTTTTATTACTTTCATTATTAATAGTTCATGATCTTTTATTAATCTAACATTATAATAGATTTTCATACTAAAGCCCAACCATTAAAGTTTTGGATAGGAATTATCCACTTAAAAAATACTAACAGATTTTTTTTCCTTCAAAACAAAGGCTCATATAATTTTGGTCAGTCTATTTACTCTTTTGCTCTGCTACTCACTAACAATAAGGTCTATTACTCTAACTAACAACCTTCACCCAACTCTCCACATGTCATGTGTTCATTCGTCAGTCAAAATTTAGCCATTCTTAGTCACTATAACCTTGGCCACCAAAGAATTACCCATCATATATATCATAGTTCATAAGTTGGTTTTGATTGAAAATTAGAAAAAAAAAATAGCCAAACATCATCGAGAGAAAACCGGTAAAGTAAGCAAAAACAAAGAGATAAGGTTCAGTAAATTAATTATGAATTGATTGTATTTTGATGCTTGATAGATGGTTGATTATTGAACACTTGAAACTAGGTGTTTATGTGATATTTTGATGGATACTGGATGGTTAAAATACCCTGAGATATCATGGGAGCTGGGCGCCTAATTATGTGAATACCATGGGTGATGGACGCCCTCCCCTGGGACATCATGGGCGCTGGGTGCCCAACTATGTAAACTCCTTGAGTGCTGGGGGCCCAACCATGCAAATTTCATGGGCGCTAGGCGCCTTGTTATTTAAAACTCTGGGCGATGGGTGCTCAGTGTTGGGCACTAGGCACCTATGTTTTACGACAATTTTCACGCTTCAAAGGTGCTAAGCACTGGTTTGGGTACTAGGCACCAAGGTACAATACAACGAGGTTTCGTAAATAACTAAAGAAAAATATAACTTGGTGAAATTCAACGTTGAAAGTGTAATTAGTTCAATAACTGAAAAGTTAAAATATAATTAACTAAAATTTAGGGACTAGAATATAAATAACTAAAGTATTATGATCAAAGATTAATATTTAAAAGTTAAAGGTGGTAACAAAATTAAAATAAGAGATGAAAATATGAAAGGTAAATAATGTAAAAGTTAAGAAATATAACAGTAATTATAGTAAAAGATGTAAAAAGACAATTTTAAAGCTGAGGATTTAGAGGTTTTCTTCGTAAAAGACCTAGGACATGGTAAGAGACAATGACAAAGATTAATTAAGATATTAAGAGTAAACAGAAAAAGAGTAAAGGCATATGAAAAGCATAGAATAGAAAATGAATACCGAAAGAATTGTTTTAGAAAGAGGGACAATAAAGTGAATTAAGAGAAGTTACAGAGAAAGAACATAAAATTTAAGGGCTGAAGTATGAAAATGAAAGAGATGAATGAAAGACTGAATAATGAAAGTGAAGGATTACCATGTGTTCATAACACACGCAGCGGAAGAAAATAAAGTAATCCTTAAAGATCTATTTTGTGCTTAAACTTTATTCCAATAATATATAGATAGTAGATCAGATCTAAAATACCTGAGTACGCTAGTAAAAATCACTTTCTCCTTCGGCGGTTTTGTAGATTTTATATTTGTTTCTTTAAAATTTTATACAAAGACCACGCTTTATATAAATATTAAGAGAAAAAATAAAATTAACAGTGAATTCAGTTTTAAGACAATCTGGTATAATTGATTTTTCACTAGTTTATTTAAGTAAATTATAGAAGGTATGACATTATGAATTCAAAATTTACGGATGTCAGTTTTAGTGGATTCACAAAGTAAAAAAGCAAATCTTATTAATAAAACTATTATGAAGATTTTTAATAAGAGCAGTGTTATATGACTAACAAGTATTATCATTTTTTGTCAGCACTTAGTCGTAGAGGCCGAACTAGATGAAATATTAGAGGGGGTCAAAAATATTTACACAATAAAATAAGACTAAAATAAAAATTTTAAGGGGGTCTAAACTGAAATTTACATATAATTTACATGTAAAAAAATTAAAATTAGGGGGGTCATTGCCCCTTTCCTCCTACCTGGCTCCGTCCCTGCTTAGTCGGTAATAATTTGTACTCATATTTATAGAGATTTTGTACACAATAAACATACATTTTACACATATGTTTATTAAAGTTTTGCACATACACATGAATCATTACCATTTGCACTCAAAAATTTTAGAGTTTGAACATATAAATTAATAAAATTTATCTGTTAAAAATAATTTAGTATTTATATTCACCAAAATATAAACAAAACTACTAAAAATTACTAATTTTCAAAAATTTATCTTTTATTAATAATAATAATAATAATAATAATAATAATAATAATAATAATAATAATAATAATAATAATAATAATAATAATAATAATAATAATAATACCATAAAATTCTTCTCCAAGAATTAGACTCACATACATTTATGTGCATAGAGGTAAAGGAATAACAACCCTTGTTATTCTCTTTGTCTTTTTTCACATTCCTCTACTCTTGGCATACATATATATAGTATGAAATTTGTTACTGATTTTAAATTTGATTCTCAATTCAAATTTAAATCATATCTTGTTATTTTAAACTTGAATCTTTCAAATTTATGAATCATATCACAACTCAATTTGAAACAGAATCAGTTAGGATCTCATCCACATTTAGAATTCAAGTTTAGAAATAGAATAACTTCCCTTGGCCAAGGTTTTATTCATCTCAATCATTATAATTATAGAGCTCAAACTCTTTACCGAGAGTTGACGGATTCCTTATTGACTAATAATTAATTCTACAAGTATTTAAATCATACTCAATATCCATTCAACTAGCACCCTAAGGTATTAGGTGTTCGGAATCAAAGTATAATAAATACATTGTTAATTACTATGACAGTCGCAGGTCAAAGGAAACTCTATTACCATGTTCATCTTGAATGTCCTTTTTAATAATCCTATGACCAAGAACAATTTAGATTAAATTATAAAAGATTTATCTCTCAATATTATGATCACTATCACAATGATAAATCTCTAAATTTAATCAAGGACCTTATTATATTAACATTTTAATATAATAACAACAACAAATTATTTGACACGTGATTGATTGGATTGTGGTCATACTACTTATTCCCAACAATCTCCCACTTGCACGAGAGCCAATCATGATAGATTGGATATTGGGCATATTATTATCACAATAATCTCCCACTTGCACTAGAGCCAATCAATCATGTGTATAATTTTTCAATGCACATTTGTGTTTATCAAAACTCTTTTGACCTTAAACACCTTTGCTCTTGAGCATATGTGCTCGATTTTTTTTTTTGTGCAAAATATACCTAATGTATAATAAATATCACATTTTCTCAAAACATGAAATCTCCCACTACAATAGTGCGTAATTTTATTTTAAGGACAATACTTATTGAACATGATTATAAAAAAATCTAAGTAACCATTAGATCTATCTTTATAGAATTGTATCATTATACAAATAGGATATATTTTTTTTTTTTGAAAAGTTAGTTTGACGATCAAACTTTTTATACTCTCAGAAAGTATATCCTCTATTGAGTGGTATATAATTCTAATAAAAGTAATTGCACTCCCACTCTTTCTTTAAGATGGAATCCCTTTCCTAAAAAGGAGTTTAACCTCTTATCACATACACTTTATCATAAGAAGAGTGATAAAAATAATATCATTATTTCTTTAGGGTAACCAATAAATCTCATTTATCGGACCTAATATCAATTTTATTGTTGTGCAATCTCTTAACACATATAAGACATCTCTAAACTTTAATATTCTTGAGTTTGAGCGTATGCCTTTTCCATATCTCATATGGATAAAAAAATTTATTTAGTAAAAAATTTGTTAATTTAGCAATATTTTTAAAACGTAGTCCAAATATTTAACAAATATTGATCCTCAACTAAATAAAATTTCATGTTTCTTTAAACATGATGGAGTACATAGAGTACTAGTATTTGTGCGTTAAGAGAATCTCATTCTCTATTCAATAAAATATCAATTAGATATTAGAGATTTTACTTTAAAACTCTTATAATAAAAATACTCAATATTTTTATTATTGGTCAAACCAACCCTTAAGAACAATTTTGATTCGCATCCTCAATACTCATGTTGAATTTTTCTAAAAAGATCACAAACCTTAATCATATTAAGGAAAATTTTGTTTGTAACAAAATAAATATCTAAAAATGCTTGCAAGAACAATTCTCGCTAAAGCCATTTGCCTAATAGCATTCCAACTTCTAAAGTTGTTTAATTCAAAATATATTGTCCAATACTCCCACTAGTTTAAATAAAATCTTTGATAGTCATACTATCTTACTTTGGGCACTATACATCTTCTCAAGATGTTCAGTAATAAATAGTGGGTATATGCTTTTGAAATTAGAATTCATGATTGTCAAAATAACCTATATTGCAATAAAACAATAATCCAAATACTTCACAAGTACTAACTATTCCGTCCCCAATCTTATTGGAAGATATCATTTGAGTAGGATTATCATCTCAATAATAACCGTACCCTTTGAAAAAATAATTCTAAATTATAGCCAATATATTACTTTCAAGTATGCCATACGAAAAATTGACATATTTAAAAATTTAAAATATGAAAGTAAATCAAGAAATCTATATTTCTAGCAAAAAATTATTTAGAATCGTAAATGAGTACCTTGGTTGTCAAGTTGTTACTCATACCTATTCCAAATAAATATGATTAAATTGTATCACATACAATTATAATCCCAAATAATTATCTGGTTGTCAGACAATTATTTAACTGAATTATATTTTATACCCCTAGGTTGTCTAGGTTCAAGTATAAAATTAATTCTCCTTATACATCATCATATGCATAAATAAATTCTATCTTTGCGTACAAGTCTCCTGGTTGTCAGGTTGCTCCTTGTAAACAAGAGATAAATTTATTTTTGGCAAACTCCTAACTTTTAGGATGTATCTCAATTGTTAGAGAATTTCTACCAGTATTCATGGATTAAATTTTATACTCCTAGATTGTCTAGGTAAAATATAAAATTAAATTCCTAATACATCAAATGTATATACTGATTATTATCTTGAAATAAAACTCCTGGTTGTCAGGTCGCTTTTTATAATCAAGAACATTAGAAAACTAATTTCTAAAATTATAGTGTTCAAAACACATCAATCAAATCAAAATTTGATTTTTCATGTACTAACATTTAGCCTTAAAAATTATCAAATCAAATTTGACCTTTATATATACACTTATATATATAAGAAACAAACAAAAGATATTTTGTATCTTATTCCTTTTATTGTGATCAAAATCACAATAAAATTTAATAAATAAATAAAATCAAACAAAATATTTGATTATAAATATAACTTTTATATTAAAAGAATGATAATTTAATCACAATTAAATAATTAAAATAAATTAACTATTAATTTATTAGAAAACCATCTCAATAGAAATAACTGCATCAGATGCTTAAAAAAAGTTTGAATTAATCCTATTAATTCACAAACTTTAAGAAAATAGGAATAAAAATTTAAACACAAAAAAAGCCAAAGCTCTGATACCACTGTAGGATTACTATATGTTCATAACACGCAGCGGAAGAAAAGAAAGTAATCCTAAAGATCTATTTTGTGCTTAAATTTTATTTCAATAATTTAATATATAGATCAGATCTAAAATACCTGAGTACGCTAGTAAAAATCACTTTCTCCTTCGATGGTACGAAGGCGCTATGCGTATCCACACCGAGACCAACCTTTAATAACAACAACAAATTATTTGACACGTGATTGATTGGATTGTGGTCATACTACTTATTCCCAAATGAAAGGAATGACTGAGAATGTTAAACGAGTTACAGATTGCTTGGCAAGGTCGAGAGGGTTCCGTCCCGGTTGCTCAGTGCTTGAATGTATTGATACCATCTTGCAAGGCCTTGCGGGTCCCATGAGGGCTGGCAAGGATCTACTTTTATAGCCTTGCTTTTGGGTACCATCTTCGCGAGAGTGGTATTTAAAGACTGGAAATGTACATGAACAAAAAAACAAAGTAGTGCAACACGAAATTTTTTTAGAAGGTCACCCATCCAAGTACTATGTCTCCTAAGCACGCTTAACTGCAGAGCCTAATGGGATTTGGTGCATTACAGTTGGCATTATTGAACCTACCAATCTATGTGCACACAACTATCATAAACATACTGTCCGACATTGAGTAATTTGGCGAAGATCTGACCACAAAGCCCCGCTTTTTGGTATCCTTCTTGTAGGGGGTGTTTAAAGATTAAGGGTGTAAATGACCAAAAAAAGGAAAAGGAAGTGCAACATAAGGAATTTGCAGGAGGTCACCCATCCTAGTACTACTCTCGTCCAATCATGCTTAACGATTGAGTTCTTATGGGATATGATGCGTTAGTACAAGTATGGTCGCACCAACCATTGAACACACACACAATTGTCATAAGAATGTGGTCCGGCATCGAAATATTCGATTTGTGAGGACCTGCAAGCTCATGAGGATATTATAGGAGGTCACTCGTCCTAGTACTATTCTTTTTCAAGTAAGCATAACTAAAGAGTTCTAATGGGATCCAGTCATTACTGCCAATATTATCGTACCTCTCAATGTACGCGCATATAATTGTCATAAGGATGAGGCCCAACATCTGAGTAATTCAATTTGTGAGGCCTTGCGGGGCATATGGAGGCCTGTGGATGATCTGGCTATGGAACCTCACTTTGGGGTATCCTTCTTGCATAGAATGGTATTTAAAGACCAATGGTACACATGACAAAACAAAAAAAAAGTGGTACAACAAAATTTCATAAGAGGTCATTCATCCTAGTATTACACTCACTCAAGCACGCTTAATTATAGAGTTCTAATGGGATCTGGGATATTACTGCTGGGATTATCGCACCTGCCAATATATGCATACACAATTGCCATAAGCATGTGGCCCATCATCGAATAATTCAATCTTCGAGGTCTTGCGAGGCCCATGGGAGCTTAGCGAGGATCTGGCTATGAAGTTCTGCTTTTGGGGATCCTCCTCACGAGAGTGGTGTCTAAAGATTGAGAGTATGCATCACCAAAAAAATGGTGCAACATGAGGACTTCCTAGAAGATCATCCATCCAAGTAATACTCTCGACCAAGCCTGCTTAACTGCAGAGTTCTTATATGATCTAGTGCATTACTGCTAGTATTATCGAACCTGCCAATCCATGTGCACACAATTGTTATAAGCATGCGATCCGACATCAAGTAATTCAATCAGCAAGGCATTGTGGCCCCCAGAGAGCCTGGTGAGGATCTGGCCATGGAACCCCGATTTTCGATATCCTCCTCTTCGGAGGGGTGTTTAAAGACTAAGATTGTTCATGACCAAAAAGAAAAACAGGTGCAACACAAGGATTTTATATGAGGTCACCCATTCAAGTACTACTCTCATCCAAACACGCTTAATTATGGAATTTTTTTTTTAACAAACAAGGTCAATACAATAAATTGATTTAATTGCGGGGTTTTGATGACATCTAATGCATTAGTGTTGGTAAGATCACGCATACCAATTTACACTACAAGAAAAATACCCATTCAGCCACACTTTTTTTAAGCTACATTTGAAAAGCGTAGCCTATTCATAGAATAGGCTACGCTTTTCTCCGTGTTGCCTTTTTATAAGAGAAAAGGATACACAAATGTGGCATCATTTAAAAAGCGTAGCCTTAGGTATTATAGAAATCACTTATAAAGCGTAGCCTTATGTTGATATCTATAAATACAATTTTCATACCAAAGGAAACACTTTTAAAGAGTAGCATATTTGTTAAGTTTTGGATACGCTTTAAAAGCGCTGCCTAATGTAAAAATGCCAAATACACATGTACAGGACACTTAGTGAATTTTTTTTGTTTCTTTTTATTTCTTCTCATCATCGAAGCCCTGCACTCTATCTTCGTCATTCCTTCCTTCCTACCAGAGCACCAAATAACAAAACCCTAGCCGCTTCTTCAATCTCCCCGTCATTGTGCCCTCCTTCATCGTGCGCCACTGTCACCGTCTCACTCGTCTGCTCATCGTTCTTAGTCGTGCTCTGCCGCCGTTCATCCATCTCGCAGCTCTTCCTTGTAAGGTTGTGAAAACCCTAGCCTCCACCGCGCCGCCATAAATCTCACCGTCGCCGCTCGTCGCGCTCAAGATCGCCACTAGGTTCATCGTTCTCGAGGTCCCTCGATCCCTCGTTCGCCAATGTTTTCTTTCCAGTCCCGTTTCGCAGTTCTTCGCCGTCGTCCTTTGTAGTGTTTGTCGCCAGCTCGCCGTCTTCGAAGGTCCATGCTCTGTTCGTGGCTCACTGTAATAGTGTAATGACATTGTTCGGTTTTTTGCTCTGTTCCTAAGGGTTATTGATCTTTGAATTATTCTTGAATGTTTTATGTTTTCAATTTTTCATTCATTGATTAATTGATTGTTGATTAGCTCTTACTGCTGTTTGTGATTATTAATTGTAAATATGCTGCTGTGCTGCTGTTCTTTGTGCTTTTGTGACTTAATTGTGATTATATTGTGCTGTTTGTGATTATTTCATCCTATATTATTGTTAGTTAACTGGTTTTAATTTTGTTCCTGGGGTTTGAGTTTCTTCTCCAAACTCCCCGGTTGCCTTTGCTCCCTCTGTCTTGGTCCAGAGATTCCGTCTCCACAGGTCGTTTTATTACTATTTTATTTTAATTAACGAGATTGAAGTGGATGTACTATAATTGCTTGAGGTGTGTGATATATTTGATTAATGTGAATGAAGAACACTAGGTTGAGTTGAATTGAATTGAATCATGGATAAGAGCATGTTAACTGGTTTGGAATCACTTCCAGAAGTTGATCAGCAAAGAATGGTGTCCATGATGTAACAGGTTCAAATTTATGATAGGTACTTCCTCTTCACTCTATCTGTTAACTAATTCCATGTGTTTTAATTTGATTTGTGTGTAAATTAATTTAATTTGTTTTGGATTATGATTGGATGAGAAGCTAAAGGATGGTGCATGGTCTTATGTAGAGCTTGCTAGAGAGTGAGTGATATGAGGACATATGTTTTAATAGTTTCAATTATTCAATGGTCTTATATCTATACATATATTTTCTTGCCTTTTAATAGTAATACATAAAAAAATTAAACTAAAAAGTAATAAAAAGTAATAAGTGTATGCTTTTTTAATAGTTTGGCATACAAATGCACTTAATTCTCTTCTGTTTTATAACTAGTAATTAAATATGTCATATAAGAAACTGAGTTAAGTGTATTTAGAATATTATTTGTGCACTTCTTTAGCTGTACATCCGTTCCAAATATGGATGCCAGTAGTTCTATCATTCTCAATTCTTCTTGGCAAATTTTGTGCACATAGATATCCAAATCAGTTAGATATATCTATGTTAATGAGTTACAAAATATAAATCTGATTAACTTGTTTCTAAATTATTGTTAACAAGTATAGACTTTTTGACCTGCCCTTCTCTTGTGGTTTTTTTGCTGATATATAATTCAGATTTTATCTCAGTTGAAGTAAGTAACCAAACAAGAAATTAGCCTTATTAGCCTTATTCTATTTAGTTGCAGGTAGTTCCTTCATTCTTGTTAATGCTTTGTTTTCCCCTTTCTGCAATCAAGAAGTGCTCTCATTAAGCGATTCCTGTGTAGGTTCGGATATATATCAGGAGACTCTTGCCAAGGCACTTGCAAAGCATTTTGGTGCAAGGCTACTAATTGTGGATTCCCTTTCACTACCTGGTGTACGTTTTCTCAGATATTCTTTTGCTACTTCTTATTATCTGTTTGTATTGTTGAGATGATTTCTTCCTAAATCGCGCAATCAAGAAGTGCTCTCATTATGCGATTCCTGTGTAGGTTCGGATATATATTAGGAGACTCTTGCCAAGGCACTTGCAAAGCATTTTGGTGCAAGGCTACTAATTGTGGATTCCCTTTCACTACCTGGTGTACGTTTTCTCAGATATTCTTTTGCTACTTCTTATTATCTGTTTGTATTGTTGAGATGATTTCTTCCTAAATCGCTGTTAATATAAACAGAATAATAATAATTTTTGTTATGTGATTGATATTTCAGGGAACTCCATCAAAGGAAGTTGATTCTGCTAAAGAAAGTTCAAAGCCTGAACGACCATCTGTGTTGGCCAAGAGAAGTACACATGCTGCTTCTTTAAAACATAGTAAACCAGCTTCTAGTGTTGATGCTGAAATTGTGGGTGGATCCACAATAAGTTCTCAGGCTATGCTGAAGCAGGAGGTTTCTACTGCTTCATCAAAAGGCACTACTATTAAAACAGGTGTGCTGTTTTGTTGTTAAAAATTGAGCAACTATCTCCAAATTTACTTCCTATTGTACATATTGCATAGCACCTAAAGGTTAACATGAGGCTTAAATAATTTGCAGGTGATCGAGTAAAATTTGTTGGTAACTTCCCTTCTGCTGTCTCATCAATACAAAATCATCCTTCAAGGTACTTTGTCTGATGGAAGAATTATTCTGAATACAATTCAGTCAATCTGCATTTGATCTGAACTTGTGGAGAAGAGAGATCTTTTTTATCCTTTTTGTTGAGGAGGCTATAACCATTGAAAATCATTCAAAAGAAGATTAAAGGAAGAATATTGAATTTCTGATTGACAGCAATTTGTTTTGAGTGGCATGAGTGTACTTTTCTCTTTTGTGAATATTATTGCTTCTGAATTTGAAATCACTTTGAAGTGGTATCTTTCAGTTCAGTTGCAGCTTTGATATATATGCAGACTTTTATTGTGATCTTTGTGAATATTCCTACCTGCTGATATATATGCAGACTTTTATTCTGTTTCTTCTGAACTTCCAGCTTTGGTTAATAAGGCTAATTTCTTGTTATTAACTTATATTTTTCTGGGCTTGATCAGAACTATACCTTTAGTTTATGGCTTGTTCATTATTTCAGATACGGCACTTATTTAATTGATCTGCATTGATTTATTTAATTGCTTTATAGAGATAACCAATGTGCATTGACACTTTTGCTTTAGTTTTTCTACCTTATTCCTAATTTTTCTATATGCATATCTTCCCACCAGACTTCAATTGATGCTGCAAACTATGACAGGGTGATGTTACTGGGTGGAAGAGCGCCAGAGTATCTTGCTCATGATCCTCTTGTGGCACTGGTGATCAAGCTTTTCAGTTCTGGAAAAGCACTTACTTCCATTTGCCTCAGACAGTTGATTCTGGCGGCTGCAGGTGTAGCTAAAGATCACAAGTTTACCGCTTTTCCTCCTGTTAAACCAGCACCGGTTGCCTCTGGTGCTTATTGGGTTGAACCAGACACTAGCAACAGTGGTGGATGGTAATCTCATTACTGCCGCCACTTATGAAGGGCACTCTGAATTTATTCAGCACTTTGTAAAGGCACTAGCAGGCAACATAAGTGGCTCCAACAAAAAAATCCTCTTTCTTTGTGGGGTATGTTCAAATGATTTTCAGGCACATACAACTGATAGGAACTTAGTACTCAGGGCACTAAAGTCTTTGTTTATTCTCTTTTCTTTTATTTATTTTAATTTTAGACTTAATTTGTAATCCTCTTTATATTCATTGATACATGGAAATTAGTAGTTTAGACTTTAGACATGTTTCATTTTTTTCTCTATTGTTGAATGATTGTTCAATTGGATAGTTGGATCTATTGTTTTATGTACTAATATACTATATCATTATAATGCTTGTGAATCTTTAGAATGTATTTACTATGCTTTGCTAGAATATTTTTTAATTTAGTATAATTGTGTATTTATTTTTATTTTTATTTTATAAGATTTAACTCATTTAATTAAAAATACAGAATTATATATGTAATCATATTATTAAATATTATATTGTACAAAAAATTATTAGAATATTATATATATATATATAGAAAATAAAAAAAACAATGAGGGATCTAAGGCTACACTTATAAAAAGTAGCCATGGTATACAATGTGGCTACGCTTTATAGGTGATGCAGTAGTGTTGAAAAGCGTAGCCTATTCTGGCAAAAATGAAAGCTGAAAAGCGTAGCCTTTGGTCTTGGACAACATCACTTAAAAAGCGTACCCTATTCCCAAACGCCAAAAGCGTAGCCCTTGGTGCAGAAAAGCGTAGCCTTTGAGAATAGGCAACGGCCGAATAGGAATCACCATAAAAAGCGTAGCCGTAGCCCAGAAAGCGTAGCCGTAGTCTAAGGCATCATTTTTTTTTTACTTTTGGCTACACTTTTTAAGTGTACCTGAATGGGTGTTTTTCTTGTAGTGTTACATACATACAATTGTCATATGCATGCGGCTTGATATCGAGTGATTCGTTCTGCGAGGCCTATTCGTTCTGCGAGGCCTTGCGGGGTCCATGGGAGCCTGATGAGGATCTGGCCTGAAGTTCCCTTTTTAGGTATCCTTCTCACAGGAGTGGTGTTTGAAGACAAGAGTGCACATGACCAAAAAAAATATGTGTGATATAAATTAATAACTGTTTGAAGGAACAAATTTTAGCACTAACGGAAGAATTATTATCAAGGAATACATGGACACCAAAAAAAAACAAAAAATATAGAAGCAGAAATGGTACCACGAAGGGCAGGGATTGGTGAAGAGGACGACAACACCACATAACTCAGAGAAGAAGACGGTGTGTCAGTCACAAACAAATGAAGGCGACAATGCTGGAGGAGAAGGAAGATCAAAGACATGAGACTTGATGGTTGTAGAACTCACGAGACGAGATGACAATAGAGCTTAAGGCACAGTAAATCACAGACGGCGGAGCTTGAGGTGCAGTGAAATGCAGACAACAAAACTCCAAGCGCAGAAAATCACAGACAGCAGAGTAAGAGCTTGAGGTACTGTGAATGGTGGACATTGTGTTAGACTTGAGTGTGTGAGAGAAGAGAAAAGTGATGAGTGATGGTTGATGTAAATAGAGAATGGAGGCACTATAAATAATGAATGGTGAATGAGAGAGTGATTTAGGATTTGTGGAGTGTGACTGCTGTAATGCTGTGTATAGTGACAGGGATTAGAGGTAGGAGTAGTAAGTTAAGTGGAGATTGGGGTTGTGGTATTGGTCGTGGAAGTGGAGGTGGGGGTGACAAAGGAGGTGGACTTAGATATAGGTATAGTGTTGAAGGGGTGGAAAAAATGATGATGGATAATAGCGATAAGAGAATGAGGGGATAAATAAGTAATTTCATAGAAGGTAAGAATAAATTAGTACTTTTATAAAAAAAAATTAACAATGACTAGATAAATTAACTATATAAATTTTTAGGTCATTTTATTAAACAAAAAATATTTTTTAAGAGTTATTTTGTTATTATCATGTTTTGAGTATCGTTTTGTCAAAATCAAAATCTTTGAAGTGCCACAATAACTATTTACTCAGAAATTATTATTTTCGGGGTGCGAGAATAATGGAAGCAAAGGAGAGAGTGAACAATGAGAAAATTATTTTGGATTAAAGGTGAGAAAATAAATTTACATAATTATAGAAACTAAATATTTATAATTGACAATTGGCTAATTAATTGCCTTTTCATTGGCATAATGGCTCAACCCGTATATTATTATAGAGTGATGCTACACATTTAATTATTTTTGGCAACTAAGTCCAACCAAATTGGTTCAAGTCCAATAAAAACGAATTTTAGCGCATATGAACATGCTACCTTGCATATGAACATGTTACATTTTCATATCCTGTGCTTCTTTTTATTTTTCTTTGTGCTCTTCTTCTTTTCGTTCTTTTTCTTCTTCTTCTTCACATATTTGTTTGTCATCATAGTTCTTTTATTATTTATTGCTGTATTTTTTCTTTTTTTTTTCCCTCTTTTTAGTGATTTTTGTGCATTATATATGTCTTCTTTTTTTTGTTTGATTTTTTCTTCTCTTTTTCTTATTTTTATTCTTGTTACTAGGAAAAAACAAAAAAATTATGAGAAGTTGAAATTAAAAAAAAAAAGAAAATAATGATAATAACAAAGAAGAAAAAAGGGAGGATGAGTTTTGAGTGATGCAAAATTTATCAGAAAATAATACAGAAATTTTTATAACGTGACATAGAAATTTTTTGAATTACACTTATTTGATTGAATTCTTACCATAAATAAAAATAGCACCGAAATTTCATAATTTTAACATCGAAATTTTGTTTAAAAACACATAAATCTCTTCGTTATTGCGGTATTTTTTTTGCTTCTTATTCTTCTTTTTTTCTTTTTTTTTTCTTGTGCTCTTATATCTTCTTTTAGGAATATTATTTCTCATATTAGACTTGAATAAACATGTACTGCAATCTTATTTAGTTAAATGAATGTAGATTTACTCTTATTGGATTGAATTCTTACAGGAAACAAAAATAACACTGAAATGTGTTTAAAGTTTCGATGTCAAAACTAAGATATCTATATGTTATTGTTAAAAAATTTTAGTGTTATTTTTTTAATAAATTTTACATAATTTAAAATTCTTCTTCTTTCTCTTCTTCATCTTTTCTTTTTTTTTTTATCTTTTTTTTTTAATTTTAATTTTTCATAATTTTTTTTGTTTCACTTTCTAACAATAACGATAATGAAAAGGAAGAAAGTAAAGAAATTCAAATGAAAAGAAAAGAAAAAGAAGAGGAGGAGGAAGAAGCGGCAACACCGACGGTGATGACAACCACGATCGCAAAAGAAAACGACAAGAAAAATTACTTGATTTGACTTGCATAAATCCCTTGGTTGTGGATCATTTTTCATTATTATAAGCTTTTACATTTATTTTTCTAAAGGTAAGTGAATTGTGAAACACAATAATACTATATATTATCGCATTTATTTGTAAACAGAGACATACACACACTATTAATACTATGGGTTCTATAACTTCCTGAGCTTACTCCGGATTCGAACCTTTGTGCAACTCTCTGAGGCAGTTGATAATGCCACTGGACCCAGCCTCGGCTGCCTGTATTGTTCTCTGTCACTAACAACCTTTGTGTGTTTTGTATGGGTCACCAACAACCTTTTGAATCCCCTACTCTCCATTATTCTGCAGGTTTGGGACTTCAGATTTCTGATTAAAGTGAGATCTGAGGCCAATCCAGCACTGGTAATAATCATGATCCAAGAATGGTGATTGTAGAGCCCATGGAGTGATGCGGGGTATCAAACACGATTCAAACATAAAAGCCATTGTTTCTGTGATCTTTGAAGGTCCTACATTATTCCCACGTGCAATCGTAGCCTGTAAGTGCACCAATACATGTTATTATTATTCATTTCTCTTTTGGTTGTTATCATAGGTATCAAAGGTCATTGACCTAGACGTGATACTAGTTCATGATAATTAATAAATATATGAAAATATAAAATATTAAAATGTAAATAATATCATTAGATGCCAAAAATAATTAGCAATTAACAGATTATGATGTTCAAAACTGAATGATAAGGGTTTGGTTGAATGTCAAAGAGGTGAGATAAAAGCAAAAAACAGATACGAAGTTCTTTCTAAGAAGAAAGAAAAAATTAACATGGCCCGGAAGAGTCACACCAGATTGGGCGACTTGAGTTTTGCACTTGAACTGGGTTTCATAACAACTAGATTTAGATTCGCAAAATGTATGAAAAACTACTATAAATTTTTGGTAAAAATTTTTTAGATAATTAAAATGATAATAGAGGAATTTTGAGTTTTATAATAAAGTTATAAAACAATATATATATATATAGTTCTTAAAAAACAAATGTAATAAAATTTATAGTATATTACA
>NC_029787.2:30815325-30823439 GCF_000816755.2 Arachis ipaensis | reverse complement strand
TAAAAAAATAAATTTAAAATTTGGCAAAAGAGTTTATGTGGCAATAATAGAATAAGTAAAAGAGATGTCATTCTCTAATTGCAAGAAAATATAGGTATCAGCCAATGAATAATAGCTCAAATGGCATAATCTCCCCATACTCATCTAAGAGGTTGCGGGTTCGAGTCTTCATATATTTGGTAAAAGAAAATATAGGTATTAACTTTTATGTAGATAAGATAGATAGATAAGATAGATAGAAGGATAGATGGTTGGCATACTTATGCTACTCGATCTTATACCTTGTTAAAAGATTCAATACTCAAAATAAATCAATAAATAAATAAATATCAGGACAATGTATAATAAGTACAGCTAGTATCTTGGTACAAGAAAACGACATATATATACCTCATACGACTTCGTATCAGGACCATGCGGAGTCATGCAATTATGAAGACTTGCACCGCCTGGAAGAAATCCATCGACCTTAGCCTTAAAAAACAAATTCGTATAATGTATTAGTCACAGACAAAGACAAAATTTTGCCTCATGATCACCAGATGTAAAGCCCGGTGATTCAGAATGCTGGGAAAAAAAAAATAAAAAATAAAACAGATTTTTTAATATTCTAATAATTTAAAAAAAATACAGAAATGTATGAAAATAGATTATTTTAGACTAAACACTTAACTCTTGTCTTTTTTTAGGGAAAATTCAATCCCTAACCAAAATAAATTAACGTGCAGTTCTAAATACTAAAAAAGATGAAACATATTAGTCCTTTTGGTATCCCAGCCTATGGAGTATCGATTAATGCTTCTCCCATTTTCTGTGGTTGGGGACTGACCATTTACTCTTCTTTAAAAGTGGTAGTTTCTATGATATCAACCGATGGCTCTCTAAAGTTAAATTAGATCTTAATTTACCTCATAGCCACCATAAACGAGGCCCATAAATTCACTCATGCAATTGCGATGATAGTATGGAGGACGGAAGGTGTGCTCAGCAACCAGCCATCTTGGTGGGAAAATTACAAAATCAAGCAATGCCACCCCAGGTTTATCCGATGGTGCCGTCAGTACTGCATATACAACACAATTGTCACAACAAAGAAAAAAGAAAGAAAAGGAGGGGGGAGGAGCCGGCAGAAGAAAAAGAGACAAGTGGTTTAAGGGAAAGTCTAAAACTTGGGGAAAAAAATAGTAAAGAGATTGTACCAGTGTTTATTGAGGGATCACTATGATCGAATAGAACAGTATTGTAAGGGCAGAATTTGTTTAGATCATACTACAAAGCAAAAACAAGATTTCCCAAATTATTATTACCCATAAAAAATTGGAAATAACATGTTGAAGATTGAAATGATAACATTCTCTTGAAACAATGTTGCTACAAGAGCAACCCACCTTATATGGAACATAATTACCATGCCAAGCAACAACATTGAAGGGAGAGAAATCCTGGACTGCAACAAATAGTTCACCACCAAACTTCTGCACTATAGTGTACCCAGGATTGAATTTATCTTCATACCATGCTGTAGGAACAAGGAAATCCCTTGGAGATGCAAGACCATTAGCACCTAAAAAAAACAAAAACAGCAGATCAATTTTTAATTTTGTGTATTATGAATTTGTAAGCAATTGATATGTTAACTTAAATTTCTTAATGGCACAATAGATGATTTTACCTATTGGTCCCAGATCCGGAAGTCGAAAATGAGTACCGAAAATTTCACCTACATAGCCACGGGATGGGCCATCGGGCAGATTCACAGTGAAACGAAAGCCTTGAGGTAATATAGCAATTTCACCGGGCGAAACTTTTAATCTTCCGCACTCAGTAGTGATCACGAGGCCTACAAAACCAGCCAAAGGTCATTAGAAACATATACTACAAAAGAAGTGACATTAATAAAGGACTATTTAAAGAATACTCTAGCTGTCATGGAACCTGTATTATTTAGCCAAGACTCCAAATAAGATATTGATGAATTCAGGAATATGGTGACACTGAGAACTTTGGTTCCTTCTAATAATAAGATTCTACATAAAGTATCATAAAGAAAATATAGACGAAATAATTCAGGAATAATATACATTGTAAAGAACCATAAAGATGATATTTGCACCATCCCTTTAAAGAGCAGTACTTTTCATCCAAATTTACTCTTGAATTAGATATTTTCTTTTATAGATTCAAATTGCAGAGCCGCACAACCAGGACACTACTACTGCAACTACAGCAGCCCCCAATTATGGAATGATACCGATTCATGTAATTTGACCAAAACAAAACTGCATCAGGATTGCAACAGGCCACATTAGCCACAATAGAATCAAATTCATGTTGGAAATAAAGAAAAATATTCATACTGCCATGGCCAGAATGCCCAGAATCATAGTAACGAAATCTAAATAATTTAAACCTAGCAGTCAAGTATGAAGACTTAAAAGAGTACAGAGAACAATGTTTCTTCTGTTGTATGAAAGGGAAAGATCAATCCTAGGTTTCTAAAGCACTGATCAACTAGGAAATCGTATGGCCCTAAAAGCATGATAATGAAAGCACATCATCACAACAGAAGTAGCTGAAAACAAACTTCCATAGCTAAAACAACCAAGATGTGTATAATTGTCACTTACTTCCTTGTTGGGGAACAATTAAGAAGTCTCCATCAGCATTGCAAAAGGCACATTTGTCCATGGATTTGTTAGCAGTGTACCTGTAAATGAGATATATATTGCACTCAACATAATTAGTGTGAATAATACCTTCAAAATTTGAATAATTCACAAATATGACAACTTGCACCAATATCTACTATATCAAACATTATTCATGTTTTGCATAGGCTACAATAAAATTACATAAGTGGAGAAAAATTGCAGGATAATTGTTCAGGGCAACAATCCATGGCAGCATAACTAACGACAAAGGAAAAATAGCACATTACTTAAGAACTCATTTGGCTCAATACATAAACTGAACATAGAACCAGTTTCTTGACTACTCTTCAGTCATTCTTACCAAAACAGAATTTCATATACCAATTCAATGAATACAACAAAGTTGAAAGAGTTTATGAACAGAGAAAGTACACTAACTATTCAACTAAAGCAGTAACTGATTATGTTAACAAGAAATAACTAAATGATTTTGTTTACTCGTTCCACTAACATTTAATGAAACAAGTATAAATGTGGACCCTCTAAACATGTTATCTGGTTCTGACAGTAGCTCCACATTCAGAAAACTAAATGAAAGGCAGAGAAAATTAACATAAGGGTATTGACATTTGAGTTTCGGCATACACACTATCCACTTATCACATCAATCAATTTTGTTTTAGAGTAAACCACTAATCTGGGTCTCCAAAGATTTTGTTTCCGACAAAATGAAACAAAGAAAGAAAAAACACCGCCGAATAGCATTAAGATATCAATTTGATACATTACATATGAATAGCATATCCATGGCGCATGAAGGAGCTGCCGGAACCACAAACAGTGAACAAACCATCAATGAAATCGGTGGGCGAATCAGGAATTTCCACAGGCTTCCATCGAAGTTGAGTTGGGTTAGTAGTGCTGTTGGATTGGCTGAACTCGCTCAAAAGTCTCTCGTTAGAAGGAACACGAGCCTTGAACGGTTCGTGAGTCACCGAAGGCTTGATCCGATAAAACCAACTACATCAACCCAAAAATAAACAAACAAATTAAAACTGGGAAAAAAAGCAAAGAAAATCAACAAAACGGCTAAATGGGGAAGGAATTTGGATCTTCTAAATTTTAAATTTTTACTTTAGAACATAAAGCTTCATCTCTCACCCTTGAATAGTCTTTCTTTCGTATTTTTTTCTTGATCCCACTTATAAAATAAATTACGAGAGATCACACTTTTCATTAAAGTAAAATTCAAAAGTTAGAAGATCCAAATCCAAACAGAAGAGGCCTCGAATGTTCAATCTGATTTCTCAAATTTCAAGCATGAGTCAAATTAGTCTCCAACTTAATCTGAGGAAAAATTTGCAGTAGTGGACCTATGTTGATGTACCTTCGTTAATTTGAAGGACTACGGCTAAAAGTGGGACCAATTTGACTCATGCACAAAATTAATTTTGAAGACCAGTATGACAGTTTACTAGAAGAAGAAAAAAAGAAAAACGAAAAATAAAGAGAGGGGGGGGGGGGGTTTGAATTGAAGAAGATAATAAACTGAAAGATGTGAAGTGCGTATTAATTAATTAATGAACCTGAAGAGGTTGTGGCTGCGAGGGGTGGTGAAAGAGGTGCCGGAGATTTGCTCGGCGTAGAGACCATAGGGGCAGATAAGGGGGCTATTCTGGTCGGCCGGCAGAGCTCCGACGAGGGCCTCCGACGACAAGTGGTTGCCGAAGCCGGAGAGGTACTGGAAGTCGCCGCTGGCCTTGGATTCTTCCATGATTCACGGAAACTGATATACTTAATATGTATGTATACTTAAAAGCTTATAAGTAGAAATAGCCTATGGCAGTCACAGAGAAAAGGAAGGATATTCAAGTTATTAAGGATCATAGCAAGTGAGCCAAGATGTAAAATCTTCGTGATTACAAACAAGAACCGTAAAAGAAATAAGAGAGAAGCTAGTTTGGAACTTCGGTCACCTGGGTCCCTCATAGACAGAAGATAAAATGATCACGAAATTTGACAAGTCACATCCCATACTCATTAGAGATAATGATAACTATAAACTAACAAACGAAGAAAAGAGGTAAATACTAATTTTGATATTCTGATGTTGATATTTGATTTTTATTATTGGTAAAATAATTTTTAAAAGACTTTAAAAATTGATAAGCAGTATTTTTGAACTCGTCAAAGCACATTTTTTATAAAAAAAAATGTTGAAATGACCATCAAATTTTAATGATATGACATGTTTTTTTAATTAATTATTAAATTATTTTTTATAATTAATTAAATAATTATAAATTAATCTTTCATTAGGTCAACCTCTGTAAAAAAGTGTCTGTACTTTTCACAGTCACTCCTTACTCTTCTATTGTTGTTCTAGACATACCACCATCACCGATCTGAAAACCAAAACCACATCCTTCCCAATTTATGATTCTTGCAATGAATGTGTTTTTATTATACAATTTGATCAGCTAAACAATAAAACAAAAAAGTTCACAAAAGAGAATCAAAAACATCAATTGAAGAACAATAAAAAAATATGTTCAGCAGCAACTCCAAGAATACAAATTCTGTTTACAGCATTTTGCAACCCCATAAATAAAAAGGTTATGGAAGATGGAGTTCTAACCGAAAAAAAGTCGACGTATTGATTATGATATGAATGAGAACTAAAATGATGTTGATTAATTGAGAATGATAAAATATAATTAATGAATGAGTTAATGTGAATTGTTTGGGGAGTGCAAAAATGTTATATATGAATGAACAATATAAATTTGAATGATTATTTGGCTTACGTATTTTTTTTTATCTGAGATACGAGTTTTTTTTTTATAGATGCAGTGGTTAGCCATCATTCGTTTTAGGTTGAGACTCGATACTCTATTGATCCTAAGTCACAAGATGTGGCCGGGTACTTTAATTTTCTGGAAATTTTTCCAATGAGATAAAAATTAAATGATTGAGAATTATATGCATAGACTCTTGGAGATGTGCACACGAAGGGATTGTTCAGGGTTAGCTACCGGACATGTCGGGATTTGGCTATATAACCGACAAATGAAACTCATCAGCCATAGGATAGGCATACATCATATGCATTTGTCTGTTTTGATTGAGTGTGCATTACTTGGGTTTGACTATTTGCTATATACTATATGATATATGTTCTACCTGTTATACTTGCAGTTTATCTGTGTTTTTTTTGTCTATATTGTATGTCTATGCAATTGAGAGATTTCTTGTCTAGCGGATGAGTGACGAGGATAGATCCACCGGTGTTTTGGAGGGTTGGAGGAGGCAAAAGTGAAGTGTTGAGTTAGGGTTAGATTCAGGACTTGAAAACCTTAGATAGTTTACCTAATATCTAGTTTAATTTATTCCTTAAGTTTAAATTCTGAGTACCAGAGTTTTAGGATTGTCTCTGGCTTTTCCAAAATCTTATATATTATGTATATTGGCACCTTTATCATGTTGAGAACTCCCGATTCTCATTCCATACCTATATTGTTGTTTTCAAATGCAGATCGAAAGGTATCTTGCTAGGCGTCTGGAGTTTCCTGCTGCAAGTGAAGTTGGGATTGTTATTTATTTTGTTATTATGTTATGTATATGTATATAGACTATTCTCCATATATGTTTTATCTTTGATCCTCCCAAAGGCTCTTGTGGAAAAATAGGAGCTTACTTTATATATATATATATATATATATACTGGCTGACCTTGGTTTTGCAGGTCAAGTTTGGAGATTGATATGCTGTATTTTTTATGCTCTGCTCTTTATGTATATATATCTTTACTTTTCTTCTTATCCAAGTAACCATTTACTCGAGCGATGCGCTTTTTTCACTTTGCGACTTTTGCTTAAACTTTTTTTTAAGATTCCTCGATATGATTTTCCTTCTTATGTATATACGTATATCTTTTATTTTAGAGATCGTAATATCTCACCACCTATGTTTTATGACTTAAGTACAAAATTCTGTATGGTAGAGTGTTACAAATTTTACCTAATTATTCTAAATTTTCGCTATTATACCATATCTCATTGTTGGTCACATTGAAGCAATCTGTTGGATCTAGTTCAGAATGAAAAAAAATTATCCCTTTTGTATTTTATGCATTTGCATTACTCATTACATCACTTCACTTGATAATTGATAGTTTTGGCAAAGGGAGAAAGAGTCGCTGATGTGGAGAAAGCTTCATGTTTGTCTTAGTAGTAATAACTCTAAATTGTTATGTTATATTTAGACTAATTCACACTTTGAATTAAGTGTGAAATTGCTAAAGAGATAATATTTTGTAATAGTTGAAATGATGAACACGGTTAGAAGTGGATTTGGTTGGAATGACAAAGATAAAATGATTGTGTTTAATATTTATTGCTTACTTATTTTTCTTTTAATTTTAGTCCCATCCTAATGCTAATGACCTCTACAATAAATCATTTCCACATTTTAAAGAGTTGGAAATAGCATTTGGTAGAGATAAAGCTCAAGGAGACAATGCAGAAAATGTAACTCAAGCAGTTGCTACTATGAAAGTTGAGTGCAAAACAAACTTGAGTTATCAGCAAGTAAATGAAAATATCTAAGTAAATTTGGAAAAAATTGAAATTGAATATGAAGCTGACAAGTACGTAAGCAATTGAATCTAGTTCATGTACATAAATTCATTTATTGTTGACCCTACTGTTGTGTATATAAATAGATAGTCTTTTATTGAATTATTTATTATATTTTAGGAGCCTCGAACTCCTGGTTCCTGCTGCTCCTGGTATTTCTGCTGCTCCTAGTACTTCGTCTACTAGAGAAAGGAATAAAAAAAGAGAGAGAACAAAAGTGAAAAAGTGCTTGACATAGTATCAGAATCTATTAAAACAATAAAAGATGCTTATCAAGAACACACAACTATTCTAATTGATATGGTTTCTTATTTTAAGTATGAGAAAAAAGGAGCTGAGCGCAAAATGAAGCTAATGGTACTGTTGAGGGATGTT
This sequence comes from Arachis ipaensis, assembly GCF_000816755.2. Classification (NCBI taxonomy): domain Eukaryota; kingdom Viridiplantae; phylum Streptophyta; class Magnoliopsida; order Fabales; family Fabaceae; genus Arachis; species Arachis ipaensis. The sequence goes on along the minus strand of NC_029787.2, from coordinate 30,815,776 downwards.
CCTTATTTGGACATTGAAGATAAAATGAAGGTTGTCCTTACCATTGTAAGGGACAATAATCTAATCGACATGGTATTTTAACTTCAATCGAAAATTTTTTTGCCATTTCTAAAAAAAATTGATTTAAATCTTGTTATTTTTTAATTTTTATGAATGGTATTAGATTGTCGTTTTTAAATTTTTAGTATATGTGTTTAAAAATGTTGAGATTTGTTTGTATAAATTCAATTATGAATTATGAGACGAATTATGGATTATGTGATTTTTAGAAATTTAGATAAGTATTTTATGTTAATTTTATTGTGATGTTTGTTATCGATATTTTTAGTAAATTTAATTATGATAATGTTAATTTTAATTAAACATATGTTATTAGGAGTATTATAGTAAATTTATTAGTAGAGATATTTTTGTAAATTCACAAAAAATTTCAATATAAAAAAAATAATAA
>NC_029787.2:30802291-30815259 GCF_000816755.2 Arachis ipaensis | reverse complement strand
AATTTTATTATTTTAATCATTTAAATTTAAAATTATTTATACTAATCTCCGAAATTTAGTTCGAAATATCATATTAATCTCACCCTTTCTAATATCGAATTAGCGAATTAAATGCTGAATACCACGCTGGACACATACCTAAACAACATGGTTTCTACTTTCTATTTTGGGTGGCATTTACGTTGGTCCCTCCTAATGTTTGTCTAACACAATTATATATTTTTTTTTGTAAAAACACTCTTAGTCAATTATTATAACATTAGTACTATATCTCTTATTTATTACAAGAATAACCCAATATTAATCATTTACCATTATATCCCTATTTTTTTATTGGACCAATTAAAATTATATTAATGACTAATTTAACAAAACACTAGAAAATCTGAAACTTCTTAGGGTTCATATGGAGAACGCACCTGATAATGGAGGCAGCAATGGCAGTTTTGACAGTGGCACAAGAGAAGTGCGACCACCGGTAAGTCCTCTCTATTGCATGAATATTGTATTTTATCACATAATTTCTTCTTCCTTCCACATTAATGGTTCCCTGTTCATTTTTTCATAAATTTAAATCCGTTTCTTGTACATAGTTGTCGATATTTCCTGCTTGGCCATTGATGTTTTTTCTTCCTTTTGTTTGTTTAATCGATATTGAGTTTGATAGCATAAGGGAGATTGTTTTCTACATTTTCAACGCTTTCTTCTATTTACTTATTTTAGAATTTAATAAGTTAAAAAAAATATAGAACCAGAACAGTGCTATTATTTTCATGTTAGTGGTCTCTGCACTTTGATTTATTAGAATACTATTTGTTTTATGTTTTTCCGGTTGCAAATAAAATTGCTAAGTAGGATCTTGAAGTGGATGATAAAATGGAAGAAAGAGTCTTCTTTGATGAGATGATAGAAGAGTTAGATGATACAGAGAAATTTCAAGGAATGTATCAAGATAAAATTGAGCAGGAAGCTATGAATTCTGAGGATTTAGGGGAACAAGAATTTCAAGCAATGTTTGATGGGAACGATTTTTCACATGAGGTGGATGAATTATATCGAATAGAAGATATTGAAAATATTGCCATGGTTGATTTTCTGAACATAGGTGCTCATGAGATGGAATGTTTTCATTTTTCTAATCTTTAGATAGCATTTGATTTCTATAACCATTATGCAAAATCTGTTGGTTTTGGTGCTAGAAAAAGTAAGACTTGGAAAAATAGCAAAGGAGAATATGTGAAGCAATTGTTTGTGTGCTCTCGTGAGGGATTTAGACCAGAGAAATATTATAATATGGAAAACAGAAAAAGGGAGCCAAAATCTGAGACTCGTTGTGGTTGCTTGGCTAGGTTTGTAGTTTGTTTTGTGGCTTACACTGGAAGATGGCATGTGGCTTTGTTTGTTGAATCGCACAATCATGATTGCCTTGATCCTAGGTTAGTTGGTTTCCTTCCTACACATAGAAAAATGGCAGAAGCTGATGCTAGTCAAATGAACAACATGAAGGATGCAGGCATTAGCACACCCCATATATATGCTATGTTAGCTAATCAAGCAGGTGGTTATGAAAATGTTAATTATACCTTAAGGGATATGTATAATGAGATTGCTAGGCGAAGGCGTCATGTCCTGGGTGATGCTAGAGCGGCATTGCGATACCTCAAAAACCAGAAAGCTGAAGATACAAACCTCTATTATGAGCACATAGTTGATGCTAAAGGGGTATTGCGAGCTTTATTTTGGTGTGATGGAATAAGCCAATTAGATTATAAAGTATTTGGAGATGTGCTTGCCTTTGATGCGACATACAAGAAGAACAAGTACTTGTGTCCGGTAGTAGTGTTTTCCGGTGTGAATCATCACAACCAAACAGTGGTATTTGGAAGTGCTCTAGTTATCGATGAGAGTAAGGAGGTCTACGTGTGGTTATTACAGCAATTATTGGCAGCCATGAAGGGAAAAGCACCTGTATCTGTGATTACAGATGGTGCTCCATCAATGAGGTTTGCAATTTAGACGGTATTCCCAAATGCCCATCATAGATTATGTGCTTGGCACCTCATTCGGAACGCCACAAGTAATGTTGGAAACCCAAAATTTACATCTATGTTTAAGAAGTGCATGCTAGGAGATTATGAAATTAGTGTATTTGAGCAGAAGTGGTTTGGAATGGTTGAGGAGTTTGGTGTAGCTGAAAAGAATTGGATTATTGACATGTACGAGAAAAGGCATATGTGGGCCACTGCACATATTCGAGGCAAGTTTTTTGCAGGATTTAGGACAACTTCTCGATGCAAAGGTTTGCACTCTATTATTGAAAAATATGTTAAATATCAATACAATTTGGTTGATTTCATAAAGCATTTTAAGCGGTGTCTTACCTACCTAAGATATAAGGAGGTTGAAGCTGACTATGTTTCCATATCTGGTCTTCCGGTACTTAAAACAGCATTAGAACCTCTGGAAAGGTCTGCATCAAATTTCTATACACGAGAGATATTTTTTATATTTTGAGGCATGCTTGTTAGGGCTGCAAGAATGAAGGTTGTGCAAGATGTGGCATTTGATTCATTTGTACTTTATACAATATCTAAATATGGAAGTCTAAATAGTTCATGGGAGGTGTCTGTAGATAATGAAAGGACGAAATTTAATTGTTCATGCTTAAGGATGGATTCTTTTGGAATTTTGTGTGAGCATATAGTTTGTGTGCTGGTGTTTCTTAACATCCTTGAGCTGCCAAAGTCTCTTGTGTTGACAAGATGGTCGAAGAATGCCAAGACAAGCACTTTCGATTCAAGTGGCATTACTTGGGAGTCTATAATATTGAGTCAATATGGATGCTTGGTGGATTGGTGTCGGCAGTTGTCCTATGTCGCTAGTCGAAGGCAGGAGAGATTCCACCTTGTTCGAGATACTGTTATAAGCCTAATCGAAGATTTCAAGATTGAAGATGAACAAGAAAAGCAAGTTGGTGCTGAAGCTGATGATTCAGATGGTATTTTTCCTAAGAATCCACAAAATTGTAGGTCCAAGTGTCGTCCTGGTGAGAAGGTAAAACGAAAACCACAACGATGTAGTATTTGTCGCATGGAAGGGCACAATAAAAAATCTTGTCCATTGGCAAAGGACATTCAGCAGCAGACCAATGCAACTTCTTATGGTATAAATAGGAACCATGTTGAGGAAGGTTTAGATGCAGATGCAGAAATGGTAATATTTGCTTTAATGATTTAGGTACCACAACATATTAGTTATATAATTTTCATTAATAAGAGTGGAAATTGATCAATATTTTATTTGATATTGCAAGGATTTTGGGCATCTGATCTTGAAGAAGATTATGAAGAACAAGAGTTTTGGGCAGGAGATTCTGATGCAAGTGCCGACATGGAACTTAGTGAAGAGTTCTCGATGTAGTAATATAAATTATTACTATGTGATATTTGAATAAAACTTGAGTAATTGAACTTTGTGTATGAATTTTCATGATGAACTTGGTGTTATTTGGTTAATTGCTATGAAAAAAGTGAGATTTGAGACAAGATTGGTATATTTACAATAATGAGTACATTTTGAGTTATGGCTTACAAGAGACAGTTTTGTGATCCTGTAATTGTAAGATGCAGAACTCAGCAAGAAGAGTCTTATTATGATTAGTTAAAGCGTGAAAGATTGTAAAAGAAGTGCAGTTGGGTTAATTGTGAAGAAGGTTCAATACGGTTTGAGGACCCTTCAGAAAGGTTGTTGCTTGCGCTTTTGTATACTGACATTACTCTCTATTCTTCTTAGCTTTTGTATGAATTTTATTGAGGAATATGTGCATGAAAGTAGATAGATTATATTTAATGTATGGTTGCAGTAAAAGTTAGACCAAGATTTCGGGGGAATATAAGCTTGATGCATGAAAGGCATCCTTTCTATGGCATGATAGTGTGGTTATGTATTTGTTGAGACATGTTCTGAACCTGGAATAAAAAAAATCATGTGTGAATCTTTAACTAATCATTTTCAATTTAGAATGACAAAGAACACATGATGAATATAGGTGAGCATAACGTTCCAACAAACTCCTAAAATAAAAATAGCAAAATATTATTGATCTTTGTATTTATTATGAATATAATAATGTAACAAAATTCAGACCAGACAAACTTTCTCCTTTAAAATAATAATTCAACAAATAAATTATAAATGTCACTAATCTCGTTCACAATTGAGGATTAAAGCAAATTTTGAAAATAATAACTGAATATGCAAAAATGTTGCTCTCCATGCTGTTCACGCTAAAGCGTAGCCCAGAACTCATTGCTCTTCTTCTGAAACTCGTATTTGCGGTCATTGAACACCCCCAACAAAAGATCTACCACAACGGATGTACGGATATATTGCTCATTTAGCTGCAAATATGGATTGATCAGTTAAATAATATGCTCAGCATGCATATAATTAATCAATATGTCTTTGGCTAACTTACAATGCCCGACACTGTGGGATTAAACTTCTCTCTCATAGACAACCATTGAAGAACTCAGAGACCAGAGTCGCGACTAAAAGTTTAGTGGCAATATTAAATAGTTAGTGTCAATAAAAGATCGCTTTAATTAAAGATGAATATAAAAGATTCATTGCAATTATGTGTACCTTTGAGGACATTTGGGCACCCCCTAGCCTCTTTCACATCAAAGTTCATGAAATCTTTTCTTTCAGGAATGTCACCTTTTAGGTAATGACCAAAAGTTACCATATCTGATAATTTTAAAGCCTGAAAATTATATTCATGACAAGACTGTTAAGGTTCATGTATTATTTTACATGTGTATAAAGAAATGGATTAAGGACACATCACCAAGGATTTCATAATTTCTTGTCTTGGCTCAACTTGATCGTCATTTAGATTAGAATCAAACTGATATAATTTTCCATCCAATAAGCTAATGACCATAAGATACCAGTGGTCACCTTCTTCCTTAATTGGCACATAAATCTACAGAGCAGCGGATAGTTAAGTGTGGGTCATTTCACATTAAACTCGTAAATTTAGATTTAATGAGGTTTTGCATAAATTAATCCATTAAAGAATTCACATGCACTCACAAATTTAAGATCCGGTGCGACAGGCATAAAGCGATATATATAGGTAGCAATCATTTTATCCAGTGAATGTCCCATAAAATGTTCCACCTAAAAGGATTAAAGAGATCTCATTCTAATGAATTACGCATAATTCAAAGAAAAGTGATATAAGTTAACATGATATTTACCGCAAAAGATGGCGGAAGCATCCAAAAAGTCTTATTTGCTTGGTCCCATGTGGCCTTCATTACCACAAGCTTGATTATCTACAAATGAGAGTAAAGCAATTTATGGTTGGAGACAAATATTCATAGCCAACAACAAAAAAAAAATACATGCAAAAAACAGCTTGTGTAGCCGTGTAGGTACCTTGTCTGAGATTGGTCTTTCGGGAGCTAGACAAGCAAGTTCTTCCCTAGTTACTATCGTGTCATCCACATTAATCATGGTCTCACTGAAATTCAGATGTTTCATATAAGATAGTTCAACAACACTAATCCTACAAGTGTGAGCTGAAAAAGGGGAACTCACCTTGGATCTTCAATGCTTGCACAAAATGCATATGCTAATCCTTCAAGTTGAACAGACTTTAGCTGCATTTTAGCACATGGTCTGAATTTGCACCTAAAAGCCTAAAAAAAGGAGACTTCTTCATTTTAGGGTTTATTAAGTCAAAGTGGCATATTATGACCATTCAAAACCAGTAATCAATGATTGTCACCTTAATAATTGCATTATAGTAACGTGATTTCTCCATTTGGTTAGAGTTAGAGCCTTGTGGCAGTGACCTCTCACCTTGGAGGCAAGGCACACCAGCAGATTGAGCAGGAAGTCGACGTGGAACAGAAAATAATGTGGCATCCCCTGTCTTTGTCATCTTAGCAACTCGCATATTAGGAGAAGGAGAGGTGAGCAATTTTCCTCGAGTCAATGAGGATTCAACCTGTGAAATAACCATTAGAATATGAAATCCATCCAATTTTTAGGTAAAAATAATGCAATGAGGTTTGAGGTTAAGCTGGCAAGTAAAAAATAGTTGAAGACAAAGTTTCAATAACCAAGGTTCCATTACCTTAGTCGGCAATGTCCTGCAGTAATTGCTGGCAAGGAAAGCTGTAGACTTAGCCTTGGTTCTAAGTTGAGGGTTGACAATGCACTTTCCTTTAATGCTGTCAAGTCCGAAGATTGTGATGCCCGAGACAACCCCGATTCATGCTTATCTGATATAGTGACATCATCTTCGGCATCAGAGATATCAATGGTGACATCATTGTCGAGTTGTGCGGGGCTGCATCTCAACCTCTTTCTCAATGGTGGATTAGCGACTGGTGTCATCATTGGGTTCCTGTCTACACTTTGCTGAGTAAAATCAACGTTGCTGACTGAATCTTTGGGAGGTAGGTTTGTGTTGTACTTATCATGGTCTTTGCACTTATCTTCATTATGGTACAGCTTAAACTCCATCACCTTGAGTGATCTCTCTATGTTGCCAGAAGAATTGGTTAGTTATTCCATAGACTTCTTTAGCTCTCCTAGCTCCTTCACATCTCTCCTCAAGTCCTGTAAATAAACAGCACCAAGGTCTATGTTAATGGCTAATCAAGTCGGAAGTGGAGACTTATTTAAATGATTTTATTCCTTTGGATTATTGGATTAATATAATCTAATGGCTAACATACTTCAATTGCACGAAATAACTCATCTATAGAAACATTCTGCAGTTGCGGCGATGTCGGGTCTTGCGTAGGGGTTGCACTTGTTGCAACAAATTCCACACCATTTATACGCATAAAAGGGTCAGTTTCAAACCTGCAACCAAATATTAGAAACATTTACTATCACGTAAATATTGAAATTGATGAAAAGTAAATTTATTTACTTGGAATTTGAGACCGAATCAGGTGCAACTGCAGTGACATTCTCTGTAGTGGCCATTGAAATTGTAAAACATACTGCCGACAAGGTTAGGTTGGTTGACAACAAATAGGGTTTACAACTGGCTGACCGTTATGGATTTTATAAAGGAACAATTACAGGAAACAAATCGAGTGAAATTAATTGAGATATCCCGAGATTTTATTACATTTAATTCAGAAAACATTTAATTCAATATCAAATACAGAAACTTGCTATCACATTAATGAGCATTCAATTTTTTAAAATACCTGGACGTTACTCTAATTGTTAAATTTTATACTTTAAATTTCAAATTTTAATATGTCCAATTTCAAAATTCAAATTTAGAAAACTGAAAAAAAAAAAGGTGGTTACGAAAGTTGCAGTATAAATTCAAATCACATATATAAAAAAAATTTACTTTAATTTCAAGTAAAAATTCAACGGTTGTGGCAGCGTTTTCCAAGGTAGGAGAAGAGCAACAGAAGGCAGCAGAAGAAGCTTGAGAGAATCTGAAGAGGCTTGAAGTTGGACTTGAGGGAAAACGCTTCTTTGGAGGTGATAACATTGGCTTTGCGGACATTGCTATGGCTGACTTCCATACTAGATTGGAATAGCTGAGGAAGTTGTGGCCATCAACCTTATTGATGCAGAGTCAATGCCTAAGCTTAACTCATGGTTCCATGCTTTTATTGACATTCCAATTATCAAAGAATTCATGCCTCCTTGGCATAAATTGCTCCATCTCACACCAAGGCATCACATATATAAAAAAATTCTCAAGTATAAATTCAACACAACACACTAAATTTATGAATATTGTAACTTCTTTTTTCTACTTTAATCTCAAGTATAAATTTAACTCACATATGTAAAAAATATTTTACTCTACTATAAAATATAAAACTACTTTAACACATTTATTCTAACAAGTTTGTCTAACTCATAAGTTTAATTTAATGGAACTGCCTCCGTGAGCTCCTTTGAGCTAAACTCATTAATAGTTCAAGAAATTGGATCCATATATTAGTAAGTGGAATTTGAATAAATACTGATTTAACCAGTTGGCTCATAACTTGACTTAATGTATATATGCATGTGTATTACTTATTTGAGCTAATATATGTTATCTTCATCATATTTGAGCCATTTCTTATGTTTAAACCAACTCTATATTTTTTATAAGCTAAATTTTAAAAAAATCAGGGATATTTCTAGGACTTTTCATGAAGACATGAATTAACTATTAAAATCAACCCAGTTACCATATAAGAAAACACCCTTCACTCATAAATAAAGAGATTTGATTCTTCTCATTAATGAACTCTTTAGAAAGAACTCTGACAGTTTCCTTATTATACAAGCACATGTTATATTTATCACAACTATCTCCAGAGACATTCAAATTTTTAATACAAATTTTCTCACTCAATTCTAGTAAAACCAATTCTAGTAAAATCACTTTTTCTTTATTGTTGTCCTAACCATAGTGCTAACATTATTTTCTATGTGGGATGAACATATTTTGAGCTATAAATAGTCTTCCTAGAATTTTATTTGCTTGATTTTTCCTATTAGTTTCACAATCATTTTCTCCGCAAGCATACAAACAATATCTATGAGTGAATACAAGCTATTCGATGCATAAAATAGGACAATATATGCCATACTTGACATTAAATTGAGTAAAAATTGACATCATACATATTTACCCTATTAAATAAGTTCAATTATTATCATTAAGTAACTCTTTTTAAAGAGATATGAGTATTTTCATGAATGTATTTTTAACACCAATTAGCTATTAAAAAAACACCATCAACAATCCTTCACTCACTCCCTCCAATTAACAAAGTTCAATTATGTCCTGCTCAACCATAAGTTTCAACAACGTTAAAAAAAATGCAAGATTATTTACTGACCTTTTTTATTCTATGGCTAGATTTATTCTATTAGCTTATAGTTGGTCTCCTGCATATCTTTTCATTGATCTTTTGTGCGGCACACCATCAATTTCAGATTTCTAAGCATCTTATGAACCCAAACAGCCACAGCTATAAATCTGTTGTTGAAGAAGGTTAAAAAATTAAAGAAATTACAATAAAATATTTTTTTATGTTATTCTAAAAAATATAAAAATAAAAACGTTGTAAGAAAAAAAGAAAAAAAAATGAAAACCTTATTTGGGGAAGTAAGGAACAACTCTGATGCTTGACAAATGGTTGGAAGTCGTGGGTCTCCTTTGAGGCCATTCTCTTCAGCAAACACTTTTTTCCCTTTTTTTTCCATGTTTCTTCTTTTTTGGGTCTCTGTGTATGTATGTATGTGAGGCACCTTCGATGAAAAATACCTCCTCCTCGGAAAACACCACACGACGTCGATGACCATACAGACAAGAAGAACATCACAAATTTTAGTGGCGGGGTGAGTAGGGATGCGGAATAATGTCAATCCAGGATATGACACTTGCATGCGTTCATGGGTAGTCTCGATCCAGACCCTGGTAGTTGCTGTTAGTGCCGGGGTTCATTGCAGTGGTGAAGAAGGGTTCATTGCAACGGTGAATAGAAAGAAGAAGAAGAAAATCAGAAGAGGAAGAGACCCCATCTGCAAAATAAATAATAAGAGGAAGACAAATCCAGACCCTGGTAGTTGCTGTTAATGCCGGGGTTCATTGCAGTGGTGAAGAAGGGTTCATTGCAATGGTGAATAAGAAGAAGAAGAAGAAGAAAATCAGAAGAAGAAGAAGAGACCCATCTGCAAAAAAAATAATAAGAAAAAAATAAAAAGGTTTATTTGTAAAAACATTAAATATTATGGAGTATTTAATAAAATTAAATATATAAATTTATATTTAATCTACACCATTAGATATAATATTAAAATGATCTAACAGTTTAAATTAAAAATTAGGCTAAAGGACTAACGTTAGTCCTAAAGATGGTTGGGACCAACAAATCAGCCCCTTCTATTTTGCATTTAAACAAGTTTTTCTCTACCCGAATCTCTGGGCCTTGCTTCTTTTCAGTTGGTTTGTCTATGTTCCTCTCTTCCTCCATTACTTCTATTTCGACTTCCTCATCTTCAGACAGCGAGAGCTCATCCCCTTCCTCCACCCTGACCGGTGTCTTTCCTCCTTTTACGGCATAACAAAATAACTTCTTAGCTTGACCTCCTTGCTGGCTTCTCTCCTCCCCTTCGATCATCCATTCTTCTTCTCTAGGAACGAGTGAAACCTCTCCCGAAAAGCTCTGTCCACCTTCACCTTTTCTCACCTTCTTCGCATTCCTAAACCCATGCTCCTCTCTATGAGGTTCATGTGATCGTGAATGTCCACTGCGGACGTAGCCACCTCTCATGATGGAGGTTCAGTCCTGGGGTAGCTTGGATTGCAGACTGAGAGATCACAGAAAAAACAAACAATTGTCGTTATAGTTTGGTTTTTTAATCCAAACCATTTAAACAATTTTAAATCTGGATCCGGATCCAGATACAAATTAAAATCCAAAAAAAAAAAAAAACCCTAATTTCAGATATGAGACTCTGTTCTCGCTCTCTTCCTTCTTGATCTCGCTCTCTTCCTTCTTCAACCTGCGTCTCCGTCGCCGGCGTTTGTTGTTTCCGCCGCATCCGGCACCGGAGCAGGAAGCTTGAAGCTGCGACGATGCGTTCCCTTCCTCATCTCCCACGGCGCGTCCCCTTCCTCTCCCGGAGCTTGAAGCTGCGAGTTCCTCTGTCCGCCACTCTGCGTCTGCGAGCTCTGCCATCACCTTGTCGTCGTCTTCTACCTCTCGTCGCCGTCGATTTCAGCGCTGCTCGCCTCCAGCTCCATCCCTTCCGGCGTTCAGGTATAGTGCGCGACTCTGTTAGACTGTTACTCGATTCAGTTCTTCAGCGTCTCGTCACTGATTCAGCTGTTACTCTATTCATTTCGTTGTGCTAATTGCTAAAGATTAAACGGTGTTAGTATTTTCTACCTAATTGGCAAAAAGCCTTCTTCTTTCAGCTCAATTATTTTTCTTTCTGAAAAAGGAAACACTAATATTCGTTTGGTTATTTGATGAATCCATTCATTCATATTATTTGTGTATGGTGTTATTGGCCTGCTATTGAGAATCTTACTTGCTGTTAAGTTTTTTGCGTTTCATGATGAATGCTTTGGTAGTTTGGTTTGTTATTGATGGCAATTTGACATGAGTGATTTCATGTTTGTGTGTTGAATATTGAGGTAGGAATGGTGCGAGAGAAGGAAGTTTCTCTTATCTGCTGTTAAGATTGATTGATATCATATTGTAAACTTTTATGATCATTTGGACCATTTTATCATATCTATGAACACTCATTTAAACCCTTGCATTTTCATTTAAGGATACAGAAGATCAGGGTGCTGGAAATACTTTTGGTATTCCCTTAGTTTGACTAACTGTTGTTCCTGTTCATTCATCATGCTAATGTTGGTTCTAAATATGTTGTTGGGTGAATTTATTTTGAATTTATTCAAGATAATGTCATGAGAAAGTGAGCTAGTATTTGCAAATTATAATATAATGAAGTTAGTTGTGAGTTAGGATATTGACACTGAATCTGTTTTTTTATGTGAATTGCAATATTAACACACCAATCTGTTTATCTAAATGTTGGCTTATTGCATCATTGTGGACTTGTGGTAGATAGTAGAGTATGATTTAACTTTTAAACTTCAACCCTGTTAAAATTCAACTCCTCTTCAGAGTTATGCTTCTGCAGCTTTTTGTTCTATAAGCGTAGGAAAAAGTTCAGGTCATCTATTTTGGGTGTTTCCTTATTTTGTCTACTTGTTATTGTTGGATCACAGATCACTTCAATTTTGGGTGTTTCCTCATTTTGTTCTGTAATTTTTGAAGTAATATTATTTGTTAATTTGCACGCAGATCACTTCAATTTTGAGTAAAACTTTTTATAACATGTGCACAAAATACTAAAAGTTTATTAATTTTTTACCACTAGTTTTTTATCACTTAAAGTTTGTGACTAGGTATGCTTGGTATTCACATCTAGTTTTATACTTTCATTCAAAAATTTGTCTCAAAATGACAAAAATATATTTTGGTTAAAAAATCTGGTTTGGAAATTAGATTTTTTAAAACTGGTTTTAAAATTGGATTTTTGGATAAAAAATCTGGTCTTGAGGTTAAAAAATCTGGTTTTGAAACTGGATTTCCAAAAAAAACAAAACAGGATTTTAAATTTGGATATTAAAAAAATCGAATTTAAAACCGGTTTGTATATAAAATCGGATTTGAATATTAAAACCGATTTGAAACTGGCTTTTATTTTTTTCAAACCGGTTTAGAATCGGTTTCCCTTTTTAATTTGGATCCAGTTTGTTTTTATGAACCACAAAACTGGTTCTAAAGTGGATGCAATTTAGATTTTTAAAAATCCAAACCATATCCATCCATGATAATATTAGAAACTATCATGTTCTAAGTCAAGTTAAACCGGATATCTTGAAAAAAAAAAAAAGCTTCCATCTCATGCTCTTGAATCTATTGAAACCATTCTTCATGATATAAAACAACACATAATCTTTGAAATCACACGAGCAGAGTCTTTATTTCTTTGCATTCTACCAATCAAGTGGTAGAACTGCTCTCTTCATAGACGAGATGCTCAGCATTGGACTCAACCTCGTTAGATTCAACGCTCTCTTTCCCGGCAACCGAGCTCGAGAGCACCATCATTGATGGCTCGGTCAAGAGCTCAAGCTTCTAAAATAATTTCTTTGCACGGATCATGGCGGTGGAATCATGTTAGGCACAACATGCCAGGCAATATTGGCAACACTTATGACTGAGACAGAATGTTAAATCAGATAAGAAGAGACAAGATCGGAAAGCTCATTTTGTGCGGCTCAAATCAAACCCATTATTGCATGGTTCAAAAAGTCGCTCGTATTGCGGTTTAATCCAAACAACTTCAAAGCCGTTTAAGATTTCGATTGTGGTAGCAACGAG
>NC_029787.2:30800958-30802183 GCF_000816755.2 Arachis ipaensis | reverse complement strand
AATAACTTGAATATTTTTTTCTTCAAAAAATTATAAATTGATTTATTTTTATTTTAAATTTTAAATACTTGAATAATAATATGGATATAATAATTTAGAGTTCGTTTTCGTTGTTACCACTTACCAAAATTGAGTTGGTTATCGAAGTCTTAACGAACTTTGAAGGTGTTAATGAACTTTGAAGGCGTTTGGATCAAGCCCAGCATGAGTGGTTTTTTTAACCGCACAATGGATTTTCGATCTTGTCTCTTTCTATCTGATTTAGCATTTTGTCTCTCTAGCCACAAGTGTTGCCAATACTGCCTCGCATATTGTGCCTAACATGACGACACCACCATCACCCGTGAAGAGGAATTTGGCTTTTGGTCGAGTGACGGTGCTCTCGAGCTCGGTTGTCGCCGGAAAGAGAACGTTGAATCCAACGACGATGAGTCCAGTGCTGAGCATCTAGCCCATGAAACCAACAGGCACTTGATAGGATGAATGCAAAGAAATTAGGACTTTGCCAGTGTGATTCTGGGATTATGTGTTGTTTCACGTCATGAAGGATGGTTTCAATAGACAGGGCCAATAGGAGCAAGAGATGGACCCTGTTTTTCAAGATATTTGGGTTTAACTTGACTTAAAACGGGATAGTTTCTAACATTATCAAAATAATCGGCAAAAAAGTTAACTATCATGTGGCCTTGCCTCTTGAATTTTTCAACACCTAAAGGGTTGTTCATAGTGAATGAATTATAATTACTTTTGCCATCCATTTGAGTTGTTCTCATGTGTACTTTGTTTTGGAATGACTATGTAAGGTTTAGATGGGTTAGTTTTTTATTTTGGAATGGCTAAGTGAGGTTCGAAGGATATATAGATACTAATAAAAAAGAATATTTTATATATTTTTTTGTGACTGAATATTCTATATGTTAAACTCGCTCTGTGGTTGCTTTAATTTTTTTCTTATTTTTTTAGTTCCCTTTTTATATACAGGTTATCTTGTGCTACAGAAATTAAAAAGGCCAATCAATCTAGTCTCCGATTCTTTTATTAGAATCACCAAATCAATTCTCTAAATATGATTTTTGTTAGATTTTGAACATTTTTTTTATCTTATAACCATTATTAAAATAACCTTTTTTGTTAATTTTAAAAAGACAAAAATACTCTTTTGAAGTCATTTATAAAAAGATTAAAATACTATTTTAAAAGTAAAGTTGTTTAATTTTTATTACAA
>NC_029787.2:30798838-30800948 GCF_000816755.2 Arachis ipaensis | reverse complement strand
TTTAATTTAATTTTAAAAATACTAATATATATATTTTTTTTATTTTAGATAAACAAAAATATCCTTTGTTTTTTAAATGTCTTACTATGGTTATAAATTTGAATTTTTAATTTACCAGAGTGTCCTCCATCAGATTCGTCCAAAATTTGGACAAATATTTAGAGGTGAACTTTAATCACTTTCGGGTGACACGTGCAACTTTCAATGATGATTTGGACAAAATTTGAGGAAGACTAGCTAGCTAGAAAGAGAATTTGCTTAATAAGGCCGGCATACTTTGTTTGCTTAATTCGGTAGTGAGTGCAATTCCTACTTATTGCATGCAAGTATCTCTATTCCCTAAAGGGGTAACTAATAAAATAGAATCCAAGATGCAGAATTTTCTATAGAAGGGTCAAGTTGATGGTAGAGACCTGAATTTAGTTAACTGGAAGGTGTTTGTCACCCTAAGAAGGTTGGAGGTCTGGGAATTAGAGAACTTTTTTGTGTTAATATTGCTCTTCTTGAAAAATTAGTTTGGCAATTTTTTCACCATCTTGACAAAAGATGGGTTCAACTGTTGACGGAGAAATACTATTTCTCTAAAGATGATTGCTTCAGTCAATCTCGAAATAAGGGATCTTATGTTTGGAAGAGTATATGTCGAGTTTGAGATATCCTGAAGGAATGTTTTATTTGGTGCATTTACTTTTGGTTTTCTAAATGGAGAAGAGAGGGACGATTGTGTCATGAGATGGATTATGTTCACATTTTTTATTTGGATCTCCGGATTTTGGACCTTTGGTCATCTGGAAAGTGGAACCTTGAGAATATTTATTCTCTTCTGAATCAGTCTCTACAAAGCAACATTAACTCTTACAACCCGTATGTTCAAGCTGATTCAGAACAAATATTTATGACGCTCGTAGTGGTTATTTGTGACTCAGTAGGAAGATGTTTAGTTAAGAGGATATGGAGAATTGGCTTTGGCGTCAACATATTCTAGAAAAGCACAAATTCTTGGCCTGGCTATATCTTTGGGAGGCTCTTCTTACTGCTGCATTTCGTTTTAGGATGGGCATTTCACACATGGATAGCTGTCCACGATGTTTCTCAGGTCAGGAATCGGTTTTACATTGCATTCAGAATTGTCCAAAAGTCCAGTTAGTTTGGCAAGCTTTGGGTATCTCCGGTCAACCAGTGGATTTGATGAGTTGGTTCTTACATAATAGCAAATAACGTCTTTTTAGATTATTTTCTGGTCTTTGGTGGATTTGGCGTTCGAGAAATAACAAAATCTTTCATCCCCACGAGCCTTGGACCACGGATAAGGTGACTGGTATAACTTTGTCCTTGGAAAAGGAGCTTTAGAATATTTTTGAGTTGTAACGAGTGTTTATCCCTTCCCTCCACCATTAGTGGCTCTTGGATTCTTTCTTGGTGGATACCTTTAAGATTAATTGTGATGCTAACTATCCTGACAATAGTGTCCGGGTTGGTTTTTCCTATGTTAGCAGGGATTGGAAGGGAAGGTGGCAACGAGGTTGTCTAGGAACAATTGAGAGTCATAGTATTTTGCAAGGAGAGTTGTTTGTGATTTGGAGAGGTTTTCTTTTAGCCTGAAACTTGGGCTAAAGAGATATTATATGTGAGACAGATTGTGTAGAGGTCTTTATTATTGTTAATAATTTACATGATTGCTGTGGTTTTATTGATCCTTTGGTGTTGAAAATTCGATATATCATGTCTTAGAAATGGCGTGCTAATCTCTGGTTGATATTGAGAGATGCAAACATAGTAGCAGATATCATGACAAAGGCTGCAATGATGACCCTTTCTCTCCAAGTGGAGCTTTTGTTGCCTTGAAAGGAGTTTGAATGAGACTGCCTTTCTTAAGCAATTTCTTGTTTGTTTTTTCTTGGGTTAAGTATATTTTTCGTTCCTAAAGTCTAAGGCCAAAATCAAAATCGTTCCCAACCTTTTTTTGTTATTAAAATCATCCTCAACGTTACAAAACGTTATAAAATCGTTCTTTTCTACTTTAACTATTATTTTTTTACCAAATTACCCTTAATAATTAATATAAATAATAAAAATGATATTAAAAAATAAAAACAAAACCCTCCCCCCT
>NC_029787.2:30797506-30798805 GCF_000816755.2 Arachis ipaensis | reverse complement strand
ATGCACCCCACTCTCGTATCTCTTCCCTTTCTTCTCTCCCCATCACCTTCCTCATACCCCCCGGCACCCCCATCCCCTTCCCCTTCCCCAATCCCTCAAAGCTCAGCCTCATCGTTGCTTCTCTTATAACGTTACAAATGACGCCTTCTACTATTTAGAGCTTAGTCTCACCTCATGCTGGCCAGGCCTCCACTATCCGACGACAACGACACAACCTTCACCACCGCTTGCCTTTACTTTTGACTCCACCTCTCTTCTCCATCCACCTCACATAACCTCTCTTCTCCACTCTCCTTTACTTTGCCATTTCCATTGCCTCCCTCCTTGTTGTCGAGATCTATGTTCTCTCTCCTTATTAATTGTTGTTGTTGTTGTTGTTGAGGTGAGGTGGCAATGGTGAAATATCATAATGAGAGTAGGTATAGTAGTGAGGTGAGGGAACAGGGGTGGTGTTGCGGTGGTGAAGTGAAGGATATGGAGGTGTTGTAGAAGCAGTGGTGAGATGTGGGTGGGATGATGAGTCCAGTGGTGGTGGGCGTGAGGAATATTGGTTGGGTCAGGGAGGTAAAGGTAAGGAATTAGTGGTGAGCTATGGTTAGGGTAGTATGATGAGTCCATTGGTGACATGCATAGAGAATGGAAAGAAAGGGAAGAGATACGGGAGTGGGGGGTGGGGGGTATGAGGAAGGGTATGGGGAGAGAAGGGAAGAGATATGGGAGTAGGGGGAGAGTTTTGTTTTTATTTTTTAATATTATTATTATTTATATTAATTATTAAGGATAATTTGGTAAAAAAAAATAAAATTAAAGTAGAAAAGGACGATTTTATAACATTTTGTAACGTTGATGATGATTTTAATAAAAAAAAAAGATCGGGGACGATTTTGATTTTGGCTTCAAACCTTAGGGATGAAAGAAGTATTTAACCTTTTTTTCTTTCTTTAGTTTGTGGTTTGTTTTCTTTCCGATCACAAAAAAAAATGATTAAACTTTTAGTTTAGTTAATCTTAAAAAGACTAAAGTATCCTTTTTAAATATTCATTTTAAAAGACTAAAATACCTTTTTAAGCAAATGTTTAAATGAATCAAAAAATAAAAATTTGAATATGATTTTAAAACACTAAATACTTTTGTAGTGAATTTTATTACAAGTTTAAATAAAATACACTAAAAAGTTGTTTTAGTCCTTTAGTAACCAAACTCTAGTATTTTGTTTCTAATACAATCAAAGATCCTTAATCTAATAGGATATTTTAATATTTAACATTAAATCCATTTTTTTATTTATAATACTAGTAA
>NC_029787.2:30789519-30797481 GCF_000816755.2 Arachis ipaensis | reverse complement strand
ATCTACTTGTTCGTTCACTGTATATATATCTAATATAATAGTCATAGTTATAAAAAAAAAGAATAAAAAGTTTTTTATATAATATATTAAAGATGTTTTCATTTCATTATTGATACATATTAATTTGTCATCATATCAAAATAATTATCTAATATTTTTTATAATGAAGTATCTTATTTCCACATTTATTTGAGAGTTTAGAATATGTGATATTTTATAGATACTTCAGTATTAAGAAAAAAGTTTTTTTAATACCAAAATCTGTTGTCTATTTTTTTATTTTTAAACTTTAGAAAAAAAGGTATAGTTTGCTTAAAAATAATAAGTGTAGTTTATAATTTTATCAAATATACTAACGTTTAAAAATGTAATAATACACTTTTTTTTTGTGCATATAGTAATTTATTAGTATCTAAATCAAGCAGAGACATTCTTATAGCCAATTTTCTTTGGCATCTAAATTTCAACAGATATATGGGAAAAAAGTATTCAGGTGACTGCATTTTTTTCATAATGAAAAGTTTAAGATATATAAATAAAGAATAATTGACCATTTGTACTCATGAGAGTTAAGAACGCTGACATTTGTACCCATCGTATATGGAAACTGACTTTGTAACCATGAGAGATGGGTTCCGTGTGACAATTTGTTTTGGTAAGGGATGGGAGATTGAAGAGAATTTCGCGGGATTTTGCTGATGCCCTAGCAGAAATCGTCGTTTTGTTTCCAAGCCGGAGAAGACGTCTAGAACACTCCCAAGCCATCACCCTGAAGCAACAGAAGATCGTTGTTTTGTTTCAACGCTGTCATTGACAAGTCGAAAAAGGCATTCGGAGCAGAACAGAGCCATCAGAACGAGAACGTGAAAGAGGAACTTGCAAGGAATAGGCAGCAGAGCTCGAACCCAGGGATTTCGTCGCCGACGGTGTAGAGGTCACTCCCTTTGGTCGGCAGAGAGCTGAGGTATGTCGTTGCCAATGTTAATTAATTTCAAATGTCATTGAGACTAGTTAGACAGATTACATTACCATATCAAATCGTGCTTGAGAATTGCTAAATTAGTTGATTAGTTGATTTTTGGTTTGTGTTAAGTGCTTAAGTAGTTGATTTATGGTTTCTGTTAGGTGTAGTAACATGTACTGTTTTCTTAGAATGTGTTGGTTTATTTCACTTTCAGGAATGGCCACCATCCATATAACACTGTGTATTAATCATAGAGGACGGTTTGAGAGAGGGCCGTGTGGGAAGCTTAGTTACGTTGGTGGTGAAGTCACAGAGATAGAGAGGGTTAATGTTGATACCTTGAATGATTTTTTCGTATCTGATTTGCTGAAGGACATATGATATACATCTGTTAGTAATTTTTTCTGGCTGGAACCTGGGAAAGAGCTTAATGATGGGTTGAGGGACCTCAGGGTTGACATGGATATAGTTAGGATGTATAAGGCAGCTGTGAAGAACAGTAACAGAATAAATGTATATACAGAGCATCCGGTGGATGACCAATGTTAGTTGAGGAGAACAACATGACTCCATCAAAGATGAGAGTAAAGCGTTGTGCTAAAAGGGTTCCAACTCCGAAAAAGAGTCCAAAAAGAAGATTGATAGTAGTGGAAGATGAGGATGATGCTGAAATTGTACGTAATGTACAAGTTGGGATGGAGGACCGAAAAAGGAGTGAGGCCCAGAGCAGGGAAGATGCCTATGAAGCACATAAACAAGCTGGTTTTGAGGTCCAAAAAGAGGACAATATCACTATGGCCTAGGAGACAGCAGACCCACAACTTTCAGGATCTGTTGAGGCAGGACAGGTTTCTCAGCCTCCCCCAACACCTGTCATACCAGATAAACCACCATCAACTCAGTTCCAACCTTCCCAGCCACCTATTCAACAAGATCAGCAACCAACACACACTGCTTGTTCAGACTCAGTCCCTTCTTCTGAACCCAATGTCTCTACACCTCTTGAACCAGAACAACTAACCCAATACACCCTACATCCATATGGGAATCCACTCTCACAATCAACCCCTCAAACAGTCCCACCCTCTGAGACTAATAGGACTCCCCAGAATGATCAGAGCAATCCTTCAGAGGAGGTTCAGGGAAGGCCAAAGGTGAACAAGAGGAGATCAACTAAGAGGCCCCCTACAGACCAGTCTTTCATCCCAAACCCCGATCCGGACAAGCCTCCAACTTTCTACGTCCCCGTTGATGAGGATGATTTCTCTAATGAAAATCCTGGACATCATTGCTATAAATTAGAGGAATTGCACAACATAGCAAGTGACGAGGATACTAACCAGACGCCAGTTTTTCCTCAGAGCAATGCTGATGCCCCAGTGAATCAGGTGCGGTTGGAGGTTGGGATGGAGTTTGAAACTCTAAGCCACTTCAGGAAGGCTGTCCGAAAGTACAATAACAATATTGGAAGGAGCATATTCTTTGTTCGTTGTGATTCTACAAGATCGAAGGCCATATGCTATGATGAGGACTGTCCTTGGCAAATATACTGTGCCAAGAGAACATTTCTAGCAAGTTATCAGGTAAAGACATTCGTAAATGAACATACCTGCAGCAGGGACAATCACTGTAAGTCAGCAGATGGAAAGTGGGTCATAGATGAGTTAGAGGAGAGAATACGAGTGCAGCCAAACCTGACAGTGAGGGAGGCTGACCAATACTTCAGATCCGAGTATGATGTACTTATCAATGAAAGGAAAATCTATAGATCTATGAAGAAAGCAAAGGAGAGGATTGAGGGTTCTGAGATTGCACAGTATGCACGACTTCGTGATTACGCTAACGAGATACTGAAGACTAATCCAGGGTCGACAGTAAGCATCCACACAAATCCCATGCCTGATTTGAATCCTATTTTTCTGAGGATCTATGTTTGCTTTGATGCGTGCAAGAAGGGGTTTATGGGTGGATGTAGACCTTTTATAGGGTTGGATGGGACATTCATAAGAGGATATTACGGGGGGCAGTTACTGACAGCCATCGGACAGGACGCAAATAATCAAATCTATCTTATTCTGTGCAATGCATATATGGCAAAATTTCCGCAAGAAATAGAGTGATTTGCAGCTGAAAATGTGCATGTGGTCTTGTGCCAAGGCTACCACCACACAGGACTTCAATGCTGCCATGGAGAGACTAAAAAGGATCAATGCTGGGGCTTGGGAGTACTTAGATAAGATAAGCCCTAAACAATGGAGCAGAGCTCATTTTAGTGAGTACCTTAAGTTGGACAACTACACCAACAACAACTGCGAGGTCTTTAATGCCAAGGTGAAGAAGATGAAGGGTAAGCCTATAATTACGATGTTGGAGGAAGTGAGGTGCTACGTAATGCGGATTATGGCTAGAAACAAAAAGGCTTTGGTTGGGTACAGTGGAAGGTTAGCTCCAACCCAACAGAGCAGATTAGAAAGGGAAAAGCGAGAGAGCAACAAATGGAGGCCTCTGCCTACTGGAGATGACGCAGGGAATGTGTATGAGGTGCATTGTCTGCCAATTAAGGTAAGTGTGGACCTTGGCAAAGGTACATGCAGCTGTCGATTATGGCAAATCACAGGGCTACCATGTAGACATGCCTGTGCTGCTTTGGCTTACCAGAACAGGAGGCCCGAAGAATATGCACACAACTGGCTTACCATGGGTGCATACAACGCAGCCTATCAGACTTCCATGCGTCCAGTTCCAAGCCAGGAGTACTGGGAGCACCTTGAAACCCTCCCCATTCTTCCACCACTGTATAGAAAACCAATCGGGCGACCAACACTCAAGAGAGACAAGAGAAATGATGGCCCTAAAGAGAAGAGTGACCCTCATAGAACTACGAGGAGGATTGGGACTATTATCTGCAAGTACTGCCTCCAGGTATGGTAAACCAATTTGTAATGAAATTCTGTAAATTCTATAATTATTTATTCATGTGATTTTAAGTTGATTTTACGAGTAATACTTCTTTCCTTAGGCTGGTCACAATAAGAGAAGTTGTAAAAAGCGGAAGGAAGCTATGGGTGAAGGGAGTTCTGCACCTCAAGCACTAGCAGATGAGGAGGATGAGGATATGCTGGCTGAAATGTACTATGAGGAGACATTAGAGGATGCAGAGGCTGAACAAGAGGCCACTGAAGAGAGAAACAAAACCACACCAGCCCACACTCCGCAAGTAAGTGCATTGTTTTAATCACTTCACTAAGCTGCCTTGTAAACCTTGTGTCATAATGACTACGTTGTTCTGTGGATTGCAGCAGCCTCACCCAATGCCTCGCCCACCAACTGCACCACCACAACCACCAACAAACAACGTAACAACCAGAAAACAAGTTAGAAGGAGAAGTGTTAAACGACCGCCTCCGACCGGACAAAGACAGCAGCCAACGACACCACCTGCCAACCAGCCAGCTACAACTCCATCCACACACAACTCTCAAACTGCGCCTCATCCAATGCAAGGTGCTAGTGTAGGAACAAGCACCCGGTTCATGCAGTTCATGCCCACACCTGGAGTTGTGACTCCAACTGCTAGAGGTCGAGGCACATCTGACACAGGGAGAGGTCAAGGTAGAGGTCGAAGCAGGATACGTGGATCAAGCGGAGGAAAAAATGGCCTATCAAGTGGGAGCAGTAACTCGACCCCAATATCGTAGACTAGTTATGGTTGCTTTTTGTTGTATTTAGTTTACACCAGTGAGAAACATAACTCTTGTGTTTTGTTATGCATTTTCATGCTTTTGCTTAGATATGACTTAGTAATGCTTTTATGGAGGGTGTAATTTCAGTTGCCAGTACAGAGCAGTTTGTCTTACTTCATAAGTTTTGGAACCTGCAGCATCTTTATTTATATAAGGAACGAAGTCTTGTTACAGATTTTAGATACTTGCCTTCTTCTGCCTTTTTCAGTTATCACTATTGTTACAGCATTTTATGTATTCAATTTGGTTCGAACTCATATGTTGAATAGCAAAACAATCAGGTTACTACATTCCAACTTATTGTTTGATCCTTAAGGAGATAAGATAGAGATTCATGTCCATTTTCAACATTAATGTCTACTTTTAAACGTTATCAGAATCATTTCAGATTGCAGCAACATGTTCAAACCCTGTGTATCTACATCAATGTATCACATGTAAAGCAAACCAGTATAGATTAGGAACAATCCATATCAAGCCAATTTCATTTGAAAATATAATTATCACGAACAAAGATCTCCAATTTTACAAGTCTTACGATTTCATCACCAAATACAACTCACAAAACAAACAAAACGCTACCCCAGTGCAACGGTTGTAATCAACACTCTAATTCCCCTAATTTTATCCCTAATTTCAACCCTAAATTTGTCTATCTTCCTAGCCATCATTGAGGATGCTTGCTGATTTTCCCCCTGCAGTGAGAGTCAATCCATCATCAGGGGTTGCATAACAATGCTCGAACTTTCTCTTCGCTAAACATCTTGTCAGGCCCTCCCATCCTTGTTCGAGTTCATCCACCCAAACAAAGTATCTGCAATCTCTTGTCTGAGAAAGAAAAAAAAAACCCTCATTGTCAACTAAAACTCAGAACTAATTGTCTCACCTCAACAAGAACAGCATCTGGTCCTTACCGCCCATACAGGACATCTGATGAACCATCTGTTAGGGTTCGTCATCGTTCCAGACTCCATCAACATAACATCCATCCCACAGAAATATTTGCCGTCGAGCTTCTTCTCTTTCATCTTCTTCGAACTTGAGGAACTGCTGCGACTTCCTGGAGTTGCATCAGAGTTAAGTCTGCGTGCTGACATTGCTGGGGTTACGAGTTCAATTTGGGTAGGACAAGTTGCTAGAGTTTTCATTTCAAGCATTACCTTCATATAGAAAGGTTAAGATACACGTGGATTAGGCTTTGGGAGGTTCGGAGAGCCACGTCGGACGCCACAAACCCGAAGCAAGTGCCAACCCGAGCCAGGCTATTTTTGTCACACGGAGCCCATCTTTCACGGTTACAAAGTCAGTTTTCATCTACGATGGGTACAAGTGTCAGCGTTCTTAACTCTCATGGGTACAAATGGTCAATTATTCTATAAATAAATTAAGTTGACACCTTATTTTGATCAAGAAATAATACGGTATGTATTAAAATTTGGAAATGAATTTTTTTAATCATATATGAGTTAAATATTAAAGTAGTCCTTGAACTTGCACTTGAGTCTTAAAGTAATCCCTAAAACTAATAATTATTCAAATTTGTCCCCGAAATTGCCTTCTGAGACTCATAGTAGTTTCTAAAATAATTTTTGTCCATCTTTGCCATTGGAGAGGATTGAAACGAAGCCGTTTTGTATTTATTAAAAAAAAAAACCCGAGCCTCCCCTTACTTTTCTCTTTGTTGTCGTGGCTTCCGTCACGGTGTCGCGCCGCGCCGCACGCTTCTCTCCCCCAACCTAGTCTCTTACACTTTTGTCTCTTCTTTATCTCTTTCTCTACCTCTCCCTCTTCTCTTATCTTCTCTCAGTCTCCTTCTACTTCCCTTATTTCAAAATTAATTCCTCCATTACCTCATTTTGTTTTTCTTCATATACAATCAATCATCAATTTCCACATATGAATTAAGTAAACATTCTCATTACTCATCAATTTTCAGTCAATAAAAGCTAAAAATAAAAAAAGAAAGAAAAGTTTATGTGCTTCTGAAGAAGTGATCACCGAAATCAGATCTGTGGCTTGACATTGGAAGGTTGAGAATGGCGAACTCCGCTGCTACTCTTGTTACTGCTGCATCGGTCGAGTTCAAGAACAGCTCTAATAGCAGAACGATGACATAGCGGCGCAATTGGTGTAGAAGGAAAAGTAGAGAGGCGGCGGCGACGCGCTGACTTGTTGGAGCCGAAAGCCGCGAACTGGAGTAGAAGACGCGAGTCAGTTCTAGTAGCTAAGATTGACGATAATAACAGCTCTCGGTGCGGTTGAGAAATAGAAGGCACCGAGTGCAGCGCCATAATAATTATAACAAAAAACTAACAGGTCCGTAGAGGTTGGGGAAGAAGGAGGAGAAGGGGAAGGGCCTCAGATTGGGAAAGGAGAAGGGGAAGGGAAAGGGGAACTGGGGATGGGTTGGGAAAGGGAAAGGGAAAGGGGAAGGGGAGCGTGGAAGAGAAAGGAAATAGGGAACTGGGAAGGGTTGGGAAAAAGAAAAGGAAGTGTGGAAGGGAAAGGGAAAGAAAATCTGGGGAAGGGTTGGGGGAGGGAAGCGTGTTTTTCTTCATTTCTTTTTTTAATAAATACAAAACGACGTCGTTTCAATCATCTCCAATGGCAAGGATGGACGAAAATTATCTTATGGACTATTATGAATCCTAGAGGGCAATTCTGGGAATGAATTTGAGTAATTATTAACTTTAGGAATCACTTTGAGGTTCGAGTGCAAGTTTAAAGACTACTTTAAGATTTAGCTCTACAATATTCACACACATTCACACTCAACACACACTCTATTAATGGTTCATCCAATGTCTCTAGTGAGATTTTAACCAAGGTATAGTATTTTAAGAAGCATGATGAATTGATGATAGACTACTAAGCTAAAGCTTCAGCTGTAATTTGGAAATGAGTTAAACAACATTTGATTGATCTCCGTGTCTATCTGTGTCCCGAGAGAGATGGAGTTTGGACCAATTGGCACGCCAGGTGAAAAATAATAGTGCTCCAGTTTTACAAAAACCAACCCACCCTGTTTAGCATAATATAGTAGATTCAAACAACATAAATTTCAAAAAAAAATTATTAATAAATCAACAGCAATAAAAATCAAATTAACATCAACCTCCTCTAGTCCTCCAAGATTTAGATAATAATAAATTCAACATCGAAAGTTGTACTTGATTTGTATTTTTATTTTTATGTTTAGTATTTTTTATATTTTAGAATTTTATAAAAAAATATACAAAAGATAACAAAAAAAGT
>NC_029787.2:30773736-30786101 GCF_000816755.2 Arachis ipaensis | reverse complement strand
TATTGTGTTTCTTTTTTTTCTATACATTTTTAAAATAAAAATATAAAAAATAAAAACAAAAAATATAAATATAAATCAAATACACCTTTATATTTAAAAAATGTAACATTAAACACTTCTATAAACATAACTTAATTTTTCGTCCTACATGGACGGAGATTAAATGTCATTTAAACAAATAGGGGAGTGATTTAAATGAATTTTACTAAAACTAAGAAAAATATAGTTCCGCCTGACTAAGACCTGCAAGACAATCATTGCTGGCTTCAAGCCACAATCTTCGTGACTTGCTGGTACTGCTGATGTACGAACAGTGTGGGATTTGCGTAGACGCGCACCAGGTTGGAACACTAAGTGTTGCACAGTTATCTCTCTTTTAGAGGGAGAATTGAGATGAGACATCTTGAACAAGATGTGATCCTCTCCCAGTTGTAGAGTCAGTTCTCCTTTAGCCACATCAATGATAGCATTGGCAGTAGTTAGGAAAGGTCTTCCAAGGATGACAGAGTCATCCTCATCTTCTCCAATATCCAAGACTATGAAGTTTACAAGGATGTAGTGGCTTTCAACCTTCACCAAGACATCCTCTACTAAGCCATATGGCTTCTTCATTGTCTTGTCTGCCATCTCTAATGAGATGTTTACAGCTTTCACCTTAATGATTCCCAACTTCTCCATTACAGATAGTGGCATGAGGTTGTTGCTTGACCCTAGGTCACACAGAGCCTTATCAAAGGTCATGGTGCCTATGGTTCAAGGAATTAGAAAGCATCCAGGATCTGGAAGCTTCTGAGGTAGCCTCTGCTGAACCAAAGCATGGAGTTCTTTGGTAAGCAGCGAAGGTTCTTCCTCCAATGGCCTTGTACAGAATAACTTGGCATTCAGCTTCATAAGAGCTCCTAGGTACCGAGCAACTTGCTCTTCCCTAGTGTCCTCATCCTCATCAAAGGATGAGTAGTCATCAGAACTCATACACTGCAGATGTACATTCAAAGGAACCTCTATGGTAAAAATATGCAATTTATACTAAATATATGTAAATCGAATAAATCGAATTCGAATTACTATGATATACAATAAATCGAATTCATTAAATTCGATTTAGGAGGACACTATACTAAATTGGATGAATAGCATCAGATTTATATATATCATGTTAACGGCTTGTAGTATTAAGTCTTACTATTACTTCATTGAGTATTTTAATGAATATTCTAATCATATTACACATTCTAAAACAAAGATTAATAACTAAATATTTCTTGTCAAAAATATTTTAACAAATAATAATAATAATAATAATAATAATAATAGCATTAAAATTTTGAATCAACTTACATTTGTTAATATTGCAACAAGATTTTTTATGTTGATAAATTTAAGAAGTGTGGCTTGAATCTTTCAAATGCTCATTTCTTCATGAATTCTCCATTTTGCATAATTTTCTCCTCACTTCTTCCATCCATTCCTTGCCTTATGAATCTGAAATCACTCAACAAATATATCAAGGCATCGAGTGGAATCAAACTGAATCAAAATTAGCAATTTAAATGCCTAAAAAGTATGTTTTCACTCTTAAGCACAAATTAGGAGAGATTCATAAAATTATGTTATTTCATTGAGTAAATGTGAGATAAGTTGATAAAATTTCCTAAATTCAACACAAGATAAATCACAAAATTGCTAATACACAAACAAAGTTAAAATTAATTTTAAATTAATTTTAAAATTAAAAAACCCATGAAAAAAATACTATCCCATCTAATCTGTTGTTTACATTGTTTACTATATGTGTAGGCTGGAGACTAGAATAGCTAAAACAGAGAGGCTCTGCTTATAGGTCTCCATATTCCCTTGAGAGGATGGGAATGGTGGTCTGTTATTGAACCTATTCTGGTTCCTACCACCTTGGTTGTTATTGAAACTTTGCTGAGGTTTCTGTTGATCCTTCCATGAAAGGTTAGGATGATTCCTCCATGAAGGGTTGTAAGTGTTTTCATAGGGTTCTCCCATGTAATTCACCTCCTTCATGGTGGGTTGATCAGGATCATAAGCTTCTTCTTCAAGAGAAGCTTCCTGATTACTACCAGGTGCAGTTTGCATCCCAGTGAGATGTTGAGAGATCATGTTGACTTGTTGGGTCAGGATCTTATTCTGAGTCAAGATGGCATTCAGAGCCTCCACTTCATGAACTCCTTTCTTCTGAGAGATTCCATGGTTTATAGGATTCCTCTCAGAGGTGTACATGAATTGGTTGTTTGCAACCATCTCAATGAGTTCTCTAGCTTCTGCAGATGTTTTCTTCAAGTGGAAAGATCCACCTGCTGAGCTGTCCAATGAAATTTTGGACATCTCAGACAAACCATCATAGAACACGCCTATGAGGGACCATTCTGAGAGTATGTCAAGAGGACATCTCCTGATCAGTTGCTTGTATCTTTCCCAGGCTTCATAGAGGGATTCACCTTCTTTTTGTCTGAAAGTTTGAACTTCCACTCTAATCTTGCTCATCCTTTGAGGAGGAAAGAACTTAACCAGAAAAGCATTAACTAGCTTTTCCCAAGAGTCAAGACTCTCTCTAGGTTGGGCATTCAACCAGAACTTAGCTCTGTCTCTTAAGGCAAAGGGAAAGAGCATCAGCTTGTAGACTTCATGATTAACTCCATTAGTCTTTACAGTATCACAGATCTGTAAGAATTCTGCTAAGAATTGATGTGGATCTTCTAGTGGAAGTCCATAGAATTTACAGTTCTGCTGCAGAAGAGAGACTAACTGAGGTTTAAGCTCAAAATTGCTAGCTCCAACGGCAGGTACAGCAATGCTTCTGCCATAAAAGTTAGAGGTAGGCATGGTGAAGTCACCAAGGACTTTTCTAGACTCCTCTTGTGGTTCGGACATGTCCTCCAGTTCTTATTCAAAACTTTCTGAAAGGTCTCTTCTGGAGTGTTGTGCTCTAGCTTGATGTAGGCGCCTCCTCAGAGTCTTCTCAGGTTCAAGATCAAGAGTCAAGAGGGGTTATTTATCCCTGTTCCTGGTCATAACAAGAAGAAAAGAAAAAAGAAGGAAAAGAAAGAAGAAGGAAAAGAAAGAGACTTCCAATAGACAAGAAGCTCCTCCTTAAAGTCAAAAGTAAAGAAAGAAGAAGAAGATAAAAAATAAAAATAAAAATAAATAAAAGAAGTAGAAAAAATACCTTGAAAATAGTAGATAAGAGTAAATAAAAGAAGATAGAAAAAAAGAGAACATGGAAGATGAAAAGAAAATCACAAGAAAGCTTTTTGTGCCACTTGGACAATAGAGCTTCCAATGAGATGTGAAGAGAAAAGAAGAAGATAAAGAAGTTGAGGTAGAACAAGAGAAGGAAGTAGAGCTCGAATACATAGAGATGAGAAGAGAAGAAGTATAAATAGAAAAAAGTAAATAAGAGTTAAAATATTTTTGTTTTTATTTTATTTATTTAATTAATTAGTTTTTGAAAATTATGGTTAATAATTTAAAAATATTTTAAAATTTAAATGTTGATTTCAAAAAATAGAAGAGAAGAGAGAGAGATTTTCGAAATTTAAGAGAGAAGATAGTTAGTTAGGTGGTTTTGAAAAATAAGAGAGAGAGAAGAATAAATTGCAGGAAATTAAATATGAATGGGGGTGATGAACATCAAAGTAAATTACAGAATATAGAGAGTGGGAAGATAAGAATGGGGAAGCTCATTAGGTTCAGGAGATGTTGCATTCTTCAGATCAAGTTCATTCTCATCTCTTCCTCAATCCATACCACTCATTGATCTCTTGGCAATCTTAGGTGATTGAATTCCAATTTCTTGGCAATTCAATCTCTCTAAGCTTGAACAATTGCCCAATTCCTTGATCTAATTGCTCATGGGAAGAGATGAAGTGCGATCACTAATTATACCACATGTCTTTCTAGATCAAAGTATCGGGAGGATTATATGTCACTATATCCGTCCAACCCCCAATCTAGTCCAACATGAGAAAGCATTTCTAGCATGATTTCCTCATTCCTCTTTCAAGGCTCCGAGGAAATCCAAGTATGAACAATTTCTCTTCCGAGACAATTGCTCAATTGGATGAAGATCGAAAGCTTTCAAGCAAATCAAAGAGAATGAAAGGAAGAAGAATAACAAGAACTATGATTGGTCCATTAAATTACAACAGAGTTTCCTCCCCCAATGAAGTGGGGTTTAGTTGATCATAGCTCTGGGAATGGAAAATGGAAATGTAAATTGCATTGAAAGTAAAACTGAGTAAAAATTCTGGGTGTTTACAATCCTGGATCCCCCCAGGTCCCAATCTTTTTCTAGTTCAAAACTATCCCTATATATACTACTTCTCTGATCTTCAGTTGAGTCTGCAAGTATTTGGATGTGGGCCCTTGGCCTTAGTTGAAGCAATTAACTAACTCATTGGGCTTTGCTCAGCTTACTGGAGGAGTTTAAGTTGGGCAGTATTCACGTTAGTCTAGCCGTTAGTGTGAGTAACGTCATGTGTAAACTCCTGGCTCGAAGACGTTAGTGACACCAACGTGGTCACTAACGTTCCCAATCTTCCTTGAATCACGTTAACCCAGCCGTTAGTGGCACTAACGTGGCCACTAACGTGGCCTTTCCTACCCTTCAATTACGTTAATGGTGTTAACTTTACCATTAACATCCAAAACTTCACTTCCTCCACGTTAATGGCTCACGTTAGTGGCACTAACGTGAGCTTCCTTGGCCTTCGATCACGTTAATGGTGTTAACTTCACCATTAACGTCCCCAAACTCCATTTCTTCCATGTTAATGGCTCACGTTAGTGGCATTAACGTGGCCACTAACGTGGGCTTCCCTGGCCTTCGATCACGTTAATGGTGTTAACTTCACCATTAACGTCCCAAAACTCCATTTCTTCCACGTTAATGGCTCAGGTTAGTGGCATTAACGTGGGCTTCCCTGGCCTTCGATCACGTTAATGGTGTTAACTTCACCATTAACGTCCCAAGCTGCTCCCTTCTTCCACGTTAGTGCCCACGTTAATGGCACTAATGTCGCCACTAACGTGGCTCTTCTCTGCTTCTCCTTACCTGAAATCAATCAAATAGATTGCATCAAAGCCTTGCTCTAATCACAAGATAATGCATCATTCATTACATCATTTAATCCTTGCATTATTCTCATGAAAATGTTTAGAATTCACAATATTTGATTGAATCAAGATATGAATGCATACTCAACCAAATACTGCTTATTGCCTAGGAAAATGCATGAAACTATATTGAATTGGTCGAAATGTGATGGACGGGTAAAGTATAATATTTAGCAGTGTTTTATGGTGAGATGGACTAGGCTTTGATTTGGTTTGGTTGTAAATTTTGAAATTTTGAGCACTTAGTGAATTTTGATAAAAATAGATTTTTAGTGAACTTTGACGGATCATATCTTGAGCTGTAGTTTTTGAAATTGAACGATTTTTATATCAAATTAAAGATAATTTAAAACTCTTTAAAACGATATAGATTTTGGAGGAAACTAAATTTTGTAGAAAAAGATATGATCATTGGAAGTTTGTGTCAGAAATATAAATTTGGTGATGTTGCAGAATTTGTGATTTCCATTGATGCGTATGCACACTTGCAAATTTTCCCTTTGTGCGTGCACACAGAGCCTCATGCATACACACACTAGCAATTTTTCCAGCTCCAACTTGAAAATTTATCGAACACGTTGGTGTGCCAACTTGAAGTAACGATACACCAACGTTGGCACTATATTTTGCTAGTAACGTTGGTGAGCCAACTTTGGGCCACCAACGTTACTCTTCATGCTTGGCAACGTTGACGGGCAACGTTGGTGAGCCAACTTTGGCCACCAACGTTGCTTCCTTTCTTCATTGAGAACGTTGATGGGCAACATTGGTGAGCTAACTTGGGCCACCAACGTTGCTTCCTCTGCTTCTTCTCTGCCCTTCTTTTGCTTCTCTTTACCTATCATCAACCAAACAAATGAAAGTAATTATTAGAATTTAGAGCCGGTTCTAATATGTGAAATTCATTAATGGGGATTGTCATTATTAATGGGCTTAAAATATAGCAATCATGGCTTCTCGTAATGTTTAGTTACTACTCACCATGAAGAAATGAGGGTTTTTATATACCATCTCCAAATCCACCAAAAATTCCACTGGGCCCAAGGAAACCAGGCCCAGAAGGACCCCAGCTCGGTCTACCAGCCCTGAAGCCCAACCAGGGCCAGGACCCCATCCAGGGCCTCTAGGTCCGCCAGGGCCACCAAAACCAGGCCCTCCACCAGGACCCCCCGGCCCACCCGGTCCCATGGCTAGATGTCTCGTCTCTAACTCTCCATACACTAGAGCCCCAACAAAGCAAGTAGGTTGTATCTACAAAAGTTAGAGAGAAGGAAGAGGTGTAGTGAAACTATGAAGCTCTAACAAAGCTTCTTATGCAGTGCATCTTATATAGTGGCTATAAATCTCTAATTAACAAAGCTGCTTAAACTACTAGTCAGATCAATCATAGTTAGCTATGCAACTCACTGCAAAACTTTTCCAACTACCCTCACTAAAACAGCTATAAAGTAGTTTCCTTTTCTTGCAATTTTTGGGCAGTAATGGATTTTTTTCTTTTTTCTTTTTTTTTTCTTTTTTTTTCGCCATTTTTTTCTTTCTTGTATGCATATAATTTTTTTTCTTTTGCAACATACTTTTTTTTGCTTTTTGCCACTTTTTCTTGCTTCAAGAATCAATTTTTAGATTTTTTAGATTATTAATAATATTTTTCCTTTTTCCTTTACTTTTTATTAAGTTTTCATGGATTTTTGTGTTAAATTAACATTTTTGGATTCTACTTTGAGTTTTTGTATTTTTGTGTAATTTTAGGTATTTTCTGGCTGAAATTGAGAAGTTAGAGCAAAAGTTAGCAAAAGTCTGATTTAGAGACAGAGAAAGCACTGCAGATGCTATCCGAATCTGACCTCCTTACACTTGGAAGAGCTTTTCTGGAGCTATAGAAGTCCAAATGGAGCATTCTCAATGGCTGTGGAAAGCTGATATCTAGAACTTTCCAGCAACATATAATAGTCCATACTTTACTTCAGATTAGAAGGCCCAAAACTGGCGTCCAATGCCAGCCTTCTGCCCCATTTCAGGCGTCCAGCGCCCAAGGAGAAGAGACCAGCGTCCAAACGCCCAAAGAGGACTCCCTAGCCAACGTTCAATTCCCTAGAGGCCTCTTAGCACGTGGATCTCATCAAAGCTCAGCCCAAAGACTCACCAAGTGGGCCCCAGAAGTGAATTTTAGCACTAAAAAGACTGTTTTACCCTTCCTATGTAATCCTTAGTCATTAGTTTAGTATTTAAGGGATATTTTACATAATCATAGGAACCTTTACACCAAATATTTTCGTTGATCATTGTATTTTCTATCAGTATGAGTTTCTAAACCTCCTAGGTTGAGGGGAGGAGCTCTGTTGAGTTCTATGAATTAATAAAAGTATTACTGTTTCTCTTCAATCCGTGTTTGATTTAACTCTAAGATGTATTTTCGTTCTTTAACATGATGAACGGGATGATCCGTGACAATCATCTTCGTTCTTCATACTAAGACCGCGTGCCTGACAACCACCCGTGTTCTTCTTGGGTTTGTGTGAATACTTCAGTGGAAAGCATTGAATCGCCAGCTTGACTATACATCTCTTAGACAGCCAATCCACGATTTCGTTGGGGACTTCTCGAGACACCAGTTCAGCCGAAGTATGGGGAGATTAGGATCTCTGTGGTAGAGGGTAGAATCCAAAGGCGGAGCATCCTCTGATTTGGAAGATTCGACCTTGTCTGTGGCATTTTGAGTAGGATCACCAAAGAGAATGGACTGCAGAAACTTCACCCTCAATCAGAATGGATCCACACTAACCCTGGGTTTAGATCTGGAGGAGTATTGGCAGCTGCTCAAACTAGCGTCAATCACATACAGCCTGCCATAGAAGAAATCATTCACAATTGAAGAAGACAATAAGACCAGAGTTAATCCAGAAGGACAAAGCAACTCCAAGCCTTAACCATCCAAGATTTAAGATTATCATTGTAAACATATCAACCTAGTTCAGATCTCACAAATCCAACAACTTTTCTATCTGCCTGACTAAGACCTGTAAGGTAACCATAGCTTGCTTCAAATCACAATCCTCGTGGGATCGACCCTGAATCGCTCAGGTATTACTTGGACGACCCAGTACACTTGTTGATTCAGTTGTACGAAGCGTGGGGATTCGTGCACCACCTGCACTGCTCCACCAAAAACCACGAGTTTCACAATATGAATTTGGCAAATATTTTTTAGTTTGATAGACTCGAAATCTTAGTCTGATTTGTCTTTTTTTTTTTTCAGGTTTGAGAGGTCAGCCCACAAATTGGCCCATTTGACACCTCTACCACAAGGTAGTAAAACTTTTTGTACTTTCTTTATACTAAATTACTAACCTTAAAAGTTTTATAAAATTGGTTTTTCATTTGTACAAAAAAATAAAATAAAATAACTTGAATTTGGCTTCTCTAAAGTTATTCACTTATTTTAGAGAAAAAGTGAATTAATATAAACCATTAATAATATAAATAGTGCTTATCATCTTAAATAAATAAATAATAAATAAATACATTAAAGAAAATCAAAACATCAACTATTAAAAAAATAAAAATAAAAAATGCGCCATTTTGCAAGGATTGGACGTACAGTTAGATTTTTGCAAAACTAAAATAAGTGTATAATAATAAAATTTTTATTGAGTGAAAAATGATAGAGAAGATCATATAGATATTGAGTACGGTGTCGCCGAATAAGAAAGACACAGTGGTTACAGAAGAGATGATAGAGTCACCAAGTAAAACGAATATGCTAGTTCCATCCATGGATACTACGATGATAGTGTCCCCAATAGAGACGAGCATTATGTTGTCCCTTGCTATGATAGGATTGCCAAGCAAGCCAAACATAGAGGTGTTGCTTCTTGGAACCAAAAACGTAAATTTATCTGACAAAACGAATGAGTTAATGATCATAATGTTACCACCTTGAAAAAGTATTTTTTTACTAAATAAATTCAAATTTCATTGTAATATATTTGATAAAATTTTGCTTAATATATTATTTTTTGTGATATTTGCAGAAGATTTTCAATTAGTTTCTGAAAACATGAAAAAAACTCAAATTGCATAATATAGTTCTATATTAATCACTTATTCTAGGTATGTTTTTTTTTTCAAATATATATGTTTATAGTATCATGGTGTTGTACTTTTAATCTCTTTTCTACATAATTTGGTACTCTTAATTTAGTCCTCATAATTTTTACATAATTTAGTACTCTTTCTTTTGTATGTTTATCATAATTATATTTGGAATTTTGTTATTTATTTTGGTCAAGCCAATTGTAACAGAAAAAAATACCAAAATTAGACATAAAATTTGACATAGTAGTAGAAGCTAAAGAATTCTAAAGAAATTATGGTGAAATGATGGGTTTTGATATTCTACAATAGTATGTCAATAATTGCAAGGTGCATAATTCTGTGAATAGTTTTAGATTTATTTGTGCAAAGGAAGGCGAACGAAGACCAGATAAATGAGATTATTTAACAAAATATCCTTGCACCGAGACTAAAACAAATTGCCAAGAATATCACTCAAGTTTGCTCGAGATATAAAAAAAAATGTGATTTGTGCCCTTGAGTTAAATCAAAATCATATTTTGCGAATTTCAAAAACCAGTCATATGATGTTATCACAAAGAAAGATTTCAAAAATACAAGCATTGCAAATGGATTTAAGAGATGAAGTTGGCACAAGACCAAAGAAAACACATAAACTAACTAGTTTACAAGCTCTTAGTAAAGATGTTCTTGGATATACCAAATAAGATCAAAAGAACTATCTTCGAACCAAAGAAAAGCGAGACTTGGCCTATGGTGAAGCAGGTAGTTTATTAAAGCTTTGATCGACAGCTGCTTGATAATCCTTTATTTCAATATACTATACAGTTAGATAATGAGGAGAAAATAACAAATATTTGGCTGATGCAAAAATGATTATTGATTATGTTATCTTTGGTGATGTAATCACATTTAACATTACATATTGCACAAACAAAGAAAAGAGACCATTGGGTGTTTTTTGTGGATCCAATCATTATCGAGAAATAGTAATATTTGGAGATGCTCTTTTGTATGTTGAATAAAAAAAAATCTTTCATGTAGATATTTAAATTATTTTTGAAAGCTCATACAAAAAAGGCCTAAAACTATTTTCACTAATCAATATCCTGCTATAACAAATGCTTTGGTAAAAAAAATGCATAATGCTATTAGACATTTAGGGAATAAGTTGAAAGATACGTTTTGTATCTTGAAAGATTTCAAAGCTTGCATATATAATTTTGAATACCAATTTCAATTTCAAGAGGCATGGGGTGCGTTGCTTCAGAAATACAAAGTGAAAGATAATACTTGGTTAAAGGGTATTTGTAAAGTGAAAAAAAATGAGATCATTACTATATGAAGATGTATACTACTGAAAAATAAAAGTTCTAATAGTAACTTAAAAGATTTTGTGCGGTCAAATTTAGACATAATATATTTTTTCAAACAATTTGAGCAAGTTGTTAGTGCCAAGTGATATAAGGAGCAATAAGTTGAATACAATGCAAGGCAAGGCAAAAACTTCCTCGACTTAAAGATGATTCACTCATCATTATTAAAGTATGTTGTACAAATATATACTTCTATTGCATTTGATTTACTTTAAA
This sequence comes from Arachis ipaensis, assembly GCF_000816755.2. Taxonomy (NCBI): domain Eukaryota; kingdom Viridiplantae; phylum Streptophyta; class Magnoliopsida; order Fabales; family Fabaceae; genus Arachis; species Arachis ipaensis. The sequence goes on along the minus strand of NC_029787.2, from coordinate 30,775,293 downwards.
ATGAGTTTGATTAGAGTTATGCTACTTATATTATTTTTTGTAAAGAAAATAATTAAATTTGTGAATATCAAGTTGTCATTTTTAAGAAAGATGGAGAATACACCATGTCTAGCAATGTGAAAGATATGTCAATTACTTGTAGTTGTGAAGTATTTGAAACAATGGGATTCTTATGTTGTCATAGTTTGAAATCTTAGATGTAAAATAAATTCTGAATCAATACATTATAAAGAGATAGACCAGAGAAGTAAGAGAAATGGTTGTTCATGACATAGATGAAAAATTGTTCAAAGTGATACTAGGGTGGATACCACAGGAAGATATAAGAATATATGCTCTAATTCAATCACATTAGCTGCTCAATCATCAGATTTTGAAGTAACATCTAAGTTTGTTGAGCGAATTATAGATGAAGCATATAAAAAGGTAAATTCTTTTTGTAGACGCAATCAAGATAATGATGTTTTAAATATTTTGAATGCAAAAGAAACTTTTGTTCAAATGGAGACACATTAGAAAGACTACTTAAAAATGTGAAAGACTTGAAAAAAAAAAAAGAGAAAGGCAAAAAAGGACTAAAAAATTGGGTTAAAAAACAACTAAACAAAAAAATGGCATTATCAAAGAAACATTTCACCCAAAATTGTCAGGTCCTAATATTTTTTATTCTTTACTATCATTTTTTATAGCTGGTTTAAAACTTATGAAGTTCTTTTGTATTATTACTTTTCTTATAATAATATTTATATTGCAAGTTAAAATTCCTGCTTAAATAAAGCTGATTTGCCATTTTATTCATGCTAAAAGATTATTAGTCAATCATGGAGTCAAGTTACAACACTAAATTTAGATAACTAATTGAAGAGATGAAATATTATTTGTTTAAATTGTGCAACTTTATTTTTCTTTTTAGATTTATAATGAATGACTTCATAGATTTTGTATTTTTTTTGTTTAGTTTATAGATTTTAACTATTTGTCATATTCTTATCATAATATATTTTTTATAACCTTGAGTCATATCTATCGTTCTGCATCAATATAATGAGAATAACAAATATGAACTACTTAGACTAGGATTAGCAAGCCACACATTCAAAATTAAACCACAACATTAGGCACCAAACAAGCATCATAAACACATACGATCACATAAAAAATTATAATAAATCAAGTAAATTTATATCATTATGAACTTATTATAGATCCATTAAACCAACATAGCATCATTAGTTACTCCAAACATTCTTTAATTTGCTTCAATGATATTCTTATTTCAAGTAATAACAAAAAAAAAATTAAGTATATTTACATAAAAGAGATTGAGTATATTTACATGAGTGTTCTTTTTCCTTAAATATTAAAAAAATATATATTTCTTGACTCATTTCAAATTAATTTGGTTCGTCTTATTTTCTATTCACCAAAACTTTCCAAAAAAAAATGTTAAGGATTCAAAAAAATTTAAAAAAACGTTGATTGTCACAATTAATTTCTTCTGATTAGAGAAATAATTTTTTAATTAGGTCTTAATTGTTTAAAAAATTGTAGTTGAGC
>NC_029787.2:30773087-30773349 GCF_000816755.2 Arachis ipaensis | reverse complement strand
AAATTTTAAAGCAATCTTCTTTTTAATATATATGATCGTATAATAATCTACCAAAAATCATATTTTATCTACTATCAAAACTTTATTTAAATATTCTTCATAACTAAATAAGTTCATTCAGTTATTGCTATTATCAAAGAAAGAGAGAAAATTTTAAATCTTTCTTCGTGGAGAACCTATATATATAAAAATATGAAAGAATGAAATTTATTAAAAAAAATTACATTTTTATTATGTTTGGACCATTTTAATCTTTATATAG
>NC_029787.2:30762860-30773068 GCF_000816755.2 Arachis ipaensis | reverse complement strand
AACATATAATTAATCAATGATAAACATATATTATATAAAAAATAAATTTAAAAAAAATAGAAAGGGGGAGGAGGGAGCATGGCCACCTTAGGTCTCCTTGGTTCCACCACTGATAGAGCCTCTATATTAGAAAAAAACCCTTCAGAAGCAACTTTTGGCTTTAATAATTCATTATTAGCCCTTTCTTTGATTAGCGCGACCTAAGAATGGCAATTAATATCAAATTTCCAAGCATATGTATGTACATGAGTGGCAAATCTTATCACAAAGATTGGATTTTGTTGTCAAATTCCTACCAACAGACATGCAGGGACAACCTTGTGACAGTGATATAAACACTTTATACATTTATATATTTCTAGTAAAATTACAGTTATCTCGGTTTACTTTCTTTGAATTGTATAATAACTATACAAAAAACTATATTCCATATAATTGCAAACAAGACAATAAGCAACGTAAAATCAAGAAATTCATAGGTCCATTTATCATAAAAATTTAAACTAATAAATAAAAATGTATAAATAATTATATATGTTAGACGTTCTTTCACATAAAAAAATTATCTTTCTTAGTGTAGGCATAGCAAAAATTTTTGGCGGGACGGGTATCCGTGGGGATTTATCTGCTGAGAGACAGGTATGGGGGCTGATTTCTACCCGCAAGGACGGAGAATGGCGTCTCGTATAATAAACAGGGCGGGAGCGAGAGTAGAGATCCCGCCCTGTAGAGACTCATTTAACCCCCATTTATATGAAAAGACTAAAATACCCAATATATGAGACATTGAAGAATGAAAAAGAACCCTAACTGTCAAAAATTCAAAACTTCAGTGCTTCACTGTTTCAGAGAGTCTCTTCTCCTCTCCTCTCCTCGTCAAACCCTCAGTCTCTCCTCTCCTAAACACCGCCGATTGCCACCTCCCACCCCCTCGGTCCTTTAGCACCACCTCCCACTCCCCGAGTGGCTCAGTCGCTCACCGCACCTCTCAAGCTCACCGTCACGCTCACCTCGTCTTCTTCTCCTCGTTGCATCTTCACCGTTCGTCCGCCAAATCGCCAGTCTTCGCTAGTCTACCCCTCTTCTCCGTCGGGTAAGTCAACTTTGTGAGTTAGGTTGATGTGATTCTGATTTCTGAATTTCTGAATCTGATTTCTAATTATATTTCTGAGTTAGGTTGATGTGATTCTGATTTCTAAATTTCTAATTCTGATTTCTAATTTACATTTCTGAGTTAGGTTGATGTGATTTTAATTTCTGATTCTGATTTATATTTCTGAGTTAGTTTTGGGTTAATCTGGAGTTAGGTTAATGAGATTCTAATTCTAATTTCTAATTTAATTATAATTTATATTTCTGAGTTAGGTTGATGTGATTCTGATTTTTGAATTTCTGATTCTGATTTTTAATTTATATTTCTAAGCTAGGTTGATGTGATTCTGATTTCTTATTTATATTTCTGAGTCAATTTTGGGTTAATCTGGAGTTACACTACAAGAAAAAATACCTATGGCCACGCTTTTATGAGGGTGGCGATTGAGGAGAGATTTGGCCACGTTTTTTTTGCTACGCTTCAAAAGCATGGTGAAAAGGGTTAATGGCCACGCTTTTATGAGGGTCGCAATTGATTAGAGATTTGACCACGTTTTTTTTCTACACTTAAAAAGCGTAGCCATAGAGAGAAACAGGCACGCGTTTAAAGCGTGGCGACAGAGTTTCATTATTGTGTCATTTTAAAAACGTAGCTGTTTCCTAAGTCTTTTGGCATGTTTTAAAATCGTGGCCAAAAGGCTCCACAAAAAAAAGGTTTCAATGAAGTCCTTCGAAAGGACCTTGAGTTACACAATTGGCACACCCTCTCTCTTCAAAACTTCATCTTTCTCTATCTTCATGGTGCACTGGCCCTATCCCGTTTCTCCCTCCTTTAAAGAACCTAAACCCTAACTCGTTCAGATATGGTAGTGGTGAACCCTCTCTTCATTGTCCCTCACCTTAAACACTGACGATTAACCCTCTCTTCAGCACTCCAAAGAACATTGAAGAACCCTAGCACTCCGCGAAGAACCACAGCACTCCGCGAAGAACATCGCCGATGCTCCCAATCCCTCCGTCGATGCTCCCTCCGCCGCCGCTCCCTTCCGTCGCTGCAAACCCCTAACACCTTTCTATTTTTCGCTGCGCTATCAAGCCAGCAGGTAGCAGCGTCTTCATCCCCTGCGCCATCGCGTCGAGCCCTTTCGCCCTCCATCATCGAGCCCCGTCCAGCCGTCGTCGTCCAGCACCTCTCCCTTTCTGGCAGCCACCGCGTGTTCCTCCACTCCTCCCTCTACTCTGCCACTTTCTGTCTGCATCATCAAGAATGGAGCCTCTGACTCAGGTTGGTTCTTGATTTTTTTTTGTTTGATTTTTCACTGCTTTTATTTGTTTTTCTGTTCTGTTCTTGAGTTAATTCTGGTCTGTTCCTGAGTATTTCAGTTCTTGATTTTTGTTATGATTTTTAATTTGTTCTTGATTTTTGATTGGCATATTTTTTGCAGTTCTCTAGTATTCTCTTGGTTGAAATTCTTGGTTTTGATTTGAATGTTTGGTTCTTATTTCTTGTAGTGGGAACTCAAAGTACTATTTTATAAATTAAGAGAGTAATTCCAGTGTAAACCGGATTCAGGCTGTTTCGTGAAATTTTAACCTACTTTTTGAGCACTGAAACTTTAACTTTGGTTTTGGGTTGGCAGCTTGTTATGTTGTCCAAAGAACGAGGCTTGTGGCAATTTAGCTCTCAAGTCTGTCTTTGTCTTGTGGGTATTGGTTCATAAAGCTTTCTAATGTCCCTTTTCCAGTGTTTTCTTCTTTACTTTCTTCCAATGTTGCTACTGCTTAAGGAAATTGGATTTTGGTCAAATGTCCACTTTTATCTATATGTAGTAGTGTACACTGTTTGTTGTTCATGGTTACTTTGGTTAATTTTCTTTTAGCTAATTTGTTTTCTTTTTTTGGGGCCAGCTTTACGAGTATCAATATAATATGGGGCTTCTCTTGATTGAGAAAAAAAGAGTGGAGCTCTAAGTATAATGAGCTGAATCAAGATTTGGCAGAAGTGAAGGATGCTCTTGAAAGAGAAAAATCTGCTCATTTAATTGTCATCTCTGAGGCAAAGAAGTGGGAAGAGCATCTGAGGAAGGCCTTGGGTGTTGAGAAAGAATGTGTGCTTGATGTAAGATTTTTTTTTATTATTATATAAATACTTGTATTAGTGTTAATTCTTCTTTTTCAAAATAAAAAAATCAGGATTCTTATATTAAAACTTATTTGTGGAAACCATGATTATTCTTTTCTTATTTTAATAATTAACAATTAACAATTACTGCTTGCTAATATGTAAACCTTTTTGCATCAACAGCTAGAGAAGGTTGTAAGAAAAATGCGCTCAGAGCATGCAAATATTAAATTTTTTGCAGAGTCAAAGTTGGCGGAAGCAAATGCTTTGGTTGCTAGCATTGAAGAGAAATCTTTAGAAGTGGAAGCCAAGTTGCGCTCTGTTAATGCCAAACTTGCAGAAATAAGCATAAAGAGTTCAGAGATTGACAAAAAATCACACGATCTTGAGTCTCAAAAAGCATTACTTCGAAGGGATTGCTTATCTCTGATTGCAGAGTACTCCTGATAACTCTAAACTATTTGTTCTTAAAAGGTTTTACTATTTTCTTATTGTAATATGTAGCTGTACTTCTTGTGTATAATGCATTATGATATGATTTGCAGCAGGCAAGAAGCACATGAGAGTACTTTATCAAAGCAGGGAGATGACTTGCGAGAATGGGAAAGAAATTGCAGGAGGGGGAAGAGAGGCTAGCCAAAGGTCAATAGATTTAAAAATATGTCATCCTCCTTTGGTATTTCAGTTCTCTAGCCATAATTCTCATTGTGCTCAATAGATTTAAATGTGAGTGTCATCCTCCTTTAGTATTTTTCGCTTTCCTATACATTGGTAGGTAGCATCCTGTATCCATGAAATTGTTGAATGCTTTACACATATATCAAGCAGAATAGTTACATGTAATGTCTCCATTCAGAGCATGTAATTGGGTTAACCTTACTGAGTGTCATTTTCCATCTGTAGCAAAGATTAGAACAAAGCTGAACCAAATTGCAGTTAAATTTCTTTGTTTTATTTGCTTACAAAAAGGAGCAATGTATGGTTTGGTTTGGATTTTGAGTATAAAACTAGGCCATATAAATGCAGCAATTAAGCAGATTCAGTTTTAGTTTATTTAACCAAAAATTTGGTGACACTAAATTCAGTTTCTTTATTTATTTTGACTTGCAGTATTAACTATTTAAGCTTTTTTCTCATTTTTTGTCTTTAATTAAGAACTTGTCGAGTTTATTTAATTCTAGTTTTGATTATAATTTCTGTGGCAAGGGAGAAAGGCAAAGGTGAATTCAGTTTTAGACTTGTACGTTTTACCCTATGAAAAGTACTGAAACGAGAGAATTAACGAGTGTACTTTACAATGATGAAGGATGGATATGTATATGGATAGATCCTTTCAAGTTTCAATAATTAAGATAGAAAGGAAACTGAAATGTTTCTAGGTATGGGAATGTGTTCAAGACGAGCATATTGGGAAGCAGTGTGATAGTGTCGACGGAGGTGAAGGTCTTAATTTTCGAAAATTCTCTTCCTCTTCTCTCTCGTCTATTTTCGAAATTTAATAATTAAATTTAATTTCTAAATTCTTTTTAATTAATTAATTTTAATTATTGTTTATCCTCTCTACTTCTATGTCTTCTTCTACTCCTTCTATCTTCCTCCTTCTTCATCTTCTACTTTTCTTAATCATGAACTCAAGTGGGAATGAAGAGTTCAAGAGAACTCTGGAATTTTATATAAATCCCTCTGCTGACTTCTATGAAAGAAGTATCAGCATACCTCACATCAGAGCTAGTAGCTTTGAAGTGAACCCTCAACTTATTGCACTAGCTAGTATTATGGGCTTCCTCAAGAGGAACCTACAGAATTTCTGGCAGATTTCTTAAAGATTGCTGACACAGTACACAGTGAGAGAGTAGACCAAGATGTCTACAGATTATTACTTTTTTCTTTTGCAGTAAAGGACCAAGCAAAAAGGTGGTTGGATAACCAGCCTAAAGCTAGTTTAAAAACTTGGAAACAGTTAGTGGACAAGTTTTTTAAACCAATACTTTCCCCCAAGAAAGGTGACCTAGCTGAGACTGGACATCCAAGGTTTTAAACAAGAAGATGGTGAATCTCTTTATGATGCCTGGGAGAGGTATAAGAGGATGTTAAGAAAATGTCCCACTGAAATGTTTCCAGAATGGGTATAGTTAGAGATCTTCTATTATGGGCTTTCAGACATGGCTAGAATGTCCTTGGACCACTCTGCTGGTGGTTCCATGCACATGAGAAAGACTAATGGAGAGGCTCGAGAGCTTATTGAGACAGTTGCTACTAATCAACATCTATCATCTTCTGAGACCTCTATAAAAGGAGAGGTTAAGGCAGTAGTTGCAGAACCTAACCCTCTAGAGTAGAATGGCTCATTGACTCAGCAACTGCAAGCCCTTGCCCAGCAAATGCTAGAACTGCAAGAGGCTCTGCGAGAAACTCGGGCTTCTAACAGAAATGTAGAAGCCCAATTGAGTCAAATAAGGAAGCAGTTATCTAAACAGATAATAAATGAATGCCAGGCTATCCAACTGAGGAGTGGGAAAACCTTAAGCACCCAACCTCGGTACAATAAAAATGAAAAGCCCATTGAAGATACACAGGTCTCTGCACAAAATGACTCTGGGCATTTAAACACCCAGAGAGACATCCCTCTTGGCGTTGAACGACAGGAAAGGGCAGAGACTGGGAGTTCAAATGCCCAAAAAGATATATCTCTTGGCGTTGAACGCCAGGAAAGGGTAGAGGTTGGGCGTTCAAACGCCCAGGGGGCAGCAGCATGGGCGTTGAACGCCCAAGCAAGGGAGGTCAGCCATTCACTGATAACAACCCTCTTAAGTAAGCTAGTAACTCCCATTCCAGCATACAAGGCATTCGGCCTTCATCAACCAAGGTTGATGATTATAAGGCTAAGATGCCATTTCCTCAGAAACTCTGTCAAGAGGAAAGGGATAAATAGTTTACCGCTTTGCGGAGTATCTCAGAACATTGGAGATAAAGATCCCTTTTGCAGAGGCTCTTGAACATATACCTTCTTATGCAAAGTTCATGAAAGACATTCTAAGTCATAAGAAGGATTGGAAAGAGACACAAACAGTCCTCCTCACTGAGGAATGCAGTGCAATCATTCAGAACAACTTACCAGAGAAGCTTAAAGACCCTGGAAGCTTTACGATACTATGCACTCTAGGTGATGCTTGTACAAGGAAAGCTCTATGTGACCTTGGAGCAAGCATCAACCTAATACCTGCTTCACTAATAAAGAAGCTTAGTTTGACTGATGAAGTCAAACCAATCCGCATGTGCCTTCAACTTGCTGATGGTTCTATTAAAATCCCATTGGGAGTAGTTGAAGACATGATTGTCAGGGTTAGACCTTTTGTCTTTCCTACTGACTTTGTGATATTGGACATAGAGGGGCACAAGAGTGTATCCCTTATCCTAGGAAGACCTTTCCTAGTTACAAGACAGACCCTCATTGATGTTGAAAACGGGGAAGTAACCCTAAGAGTCAATGAGAAAAAGTTCGTGCTAAATGTTGTCAAAGCTATGCAGCACCCAGACATTCCTAAGGAATGTATGAGCTCTGTCTCTAAATCAGACTTCTGCTCCAGCTCCTCAATTTCAGCCAGAAATTACATGAAATTGTACAAAAATACAAAAACTCATAGTAGAACAAAAAATATGAATTTAACACTAAAACCTATAAAAACTTATTAAAAACTAAACAAAATATATTAAAGACTATATGAAAACTATGCCAAAAAGCGTATAAAATATCCGCTCATCAAGAGGATATGCACCTCAAGGTGAAGGAGGCTTGATGCCTAGGCATCTTAGGCTAGTTTCACAAGCCTTTTTCATTAGTTTTTATTTGGTTTTCATGCATTTCTTAGGCAATAAGTAACATTTGGATGAGAATTGTATGCATGCCTTGATTCAATCAAACATTGTTAATTATGTGCATTTTCATGAGATTTATGCAAGAATTGTTTGATGATATGAATGATGCAATATCTTGTGACTATGGCAAGACTTTGATGCATTGTTTGGTTGATGATAGGTGAGGAGAAGCAGAAGAAGGGTAAGGAAGAAGTAGAGAAGGCAACATTGGTGGCCTAGTTTAGCTCACCAACATTGCCACAAACATTGTCCAAGGAAAAGGAAGCAACGTTGGTGGCCAAGTTGGTGCCACCAACGTTACTTCAAACGTTGCTTAAAGAGGAAGAGTGAGCAACATTGGTGGCCCTAGTTTGGCTCACCAACGTTGCCACAAACGTTCCAAGGAAGAGAGTGAGCAACGTTGGTGGCCTAAGATGGCTCACCAATGTTGCCCACCAATATCCCAAGCCTCACAAGCAATGTTGGTGGCCAAAATTGGTTCACCAACATTGCTGGCAACGTTACTTGCAAAGAAAAGGGTGCCCAACGTTGGTGGGAATGTTGGTGAACCAACGTTACTACCAATGTCTTCGATAATTTCAAGAGGAATGCATTGGAAAAATTTGCTGTGACACGCACGCGTGGACGACACGTACGCGTGAGAATGAAAAATTGACACTCCACGCACACGCGTGGGTGACGCGCATGCGTGACCAGGCCAACATTGGTGTGCAAACGTTATCACAAACGTTGCTCACCAACGTCTTCGATAAAATCTTTGAAAAAATTTGATGTGACGCGTATGCGTGAATGACTCGTACGTGTGAAAATAGAAAAATAGCGAGTCACGCGCACGCGTGACTAAGCGAACGTTGGTGCCACCAACGTTGAGCCCGACATTAGTGGCAACGCCCAAAGCTAGAAAATATATTTACAGGAGAAGCTGAGATGCCAGATGCAATAAGGAATATGATGCATGAGGATTGGAGATGAATTCCCAGCATTACAGAAACCAAAGTGATTAAGTAATAGAACAAGTTCATAAGAATCATAGGAAGTGAAAATAATAGTTGGTGCTTTGCCTCATTCTACCAATCTTCATGTTGTTCTTGTTGTGCATCTTCTCCTCTTTCTCTATTACCTAACAAGAGAGATGTTATTGTTGTTGCTGCAACGCCATGGGAACTGTTGTTGATATTTGCTAATATTATCATTTTCTCCGAATGGGTTCTATTGCTCACGTTTCCATTGATCTGTTTTACTCCACTTGTTTTTTTGTTTTCTTTTTAATTTATATGTTCACTTCTTTTAATTTTTTATGCTAGGGCTCTTGACATAGCTCGTTTCCAAGCATGATAAGGCTGATCAACTTACTCTTTTAAGTGCGAGAACAATGATGGTGTACCTTAATGCTAGTAATATACTATGTAGTAATCTTTTCCATTGAGACAATGTAATCCAATGAGTCCAAACATACACAACAAATATACTATTTTAAGTTTATTTATTTATGTTTTTAACAATATTACAAATACATTGGTGACAGATTTTAGTTACCGATTTTGGTGTACGAATAGCATTTTTTATTAAGAATTTAGGATTTTTTATATCTACTTAAACTATAATTGTCAAAATCGAATGAGTAATTGAACCAATCAGACTATTAGATCATTGATTTAACCGATAAGTTACTAGTTGAATCAATTGATTTGGCCTCACAAAAATAAAAAATAAAAAATAATTAATTAAAATTTCTAAAAGTTTAAGAGAAATAATCTCTTTATATAAAAAGATTTGGTTCTTCTTAAATATTTTAGTATTAAAGGTCATTTTTAATAAATAAATCTTTCTAACAGTCCTTCAAAGTAAAGTACTCTTTTTACTGTCATAGCAAAAGATATTAACGTAAAGTACTATAGCAATAGAGGCGTGGTGGCACGGCTGTAGGCGGTGGCGGACATCTCTCCTTCCATTGCGTTTCCCTCTTCCTCAGCTCAGTTCGGCGATGGACTCCACCCCACCAGTGACGGCGACAGTGCAGCAGCTCAACGGCGATCTCCAGTCGATGGCAATGTGGCGACAAAGCATGACAGTGCACGCTTTCTCTCTTTTCGCACTCTGTTCTTGTCGCGTCGGGTTCCTCTACAACGGCCCTATCATGGCGATGAAGGCGTGGAGGCGGCTTCACTCAATGGCAATGATGAAGACCTCAACGACGGTAGCTCCTTGCAGCTCCAACGGTGACGCCTCTCCCTTTCTCTCTCGCGAGCTCTCTATCTTCTGTGACTCGATGGCGGCGACGGTGGCAGTAACGCCCACTAGCGTCGTCTACCTCCTTCCCTCTCCTTCTTTCTTCTTCTGCTCTCTCGCTCTCTCTTTCTTTACCGTGTACATGTGTGCGTGTTACGTGAGGTAAAGGGGATGGCGGCTAGAATTTGTAAGACCCCAGATTTTCGAAAATTAAATAATAAGTTATTTTACGTTTTATTCTATTTAATCAAGATTATATTTTCGGAGATTTTTACATATAAATCGAGTAATTTTTTAATTATAATTTGAAGTTCTAGTAATTGAGAAAAAATGAAAATTTTATATACTACATTTTGAATATTTAGTTTTGAACCTTATTCTATAAATAAAGAAAATTTATTTATTTATTTATAATTTTAAATTAGAAGTATTTACTTGAAAATAATTTTTAATTTGAAAAATAAGTAGTATTCTTAAAATTAATTATATTAGATTAAATCTAGTTTTAAATTAAAACTCTATTCAAACCCTAAATCCCAAATTTTAAACCTTAATTTCACCAACCCTAACCCTATTATCCAATTCACCCACATGTACCCCCCACTTGTTCACCTGTTAGTGAGCCACGCTCACCTCTTCCTCATTATCCACTCACCCACTGCCATCCCCTTTCCCATATACCTCAGTAAACAAAAGAAAGAAAAGAAAGAAAGGGAAGGGAGGAGTGGGAAGAACCGATTAAGGAAAAGGAAAGGGAGAGCACGGAGAAGAGATCCGAGAGAGGGAGGGTACCATGCTGTCACACTGCCACCGTTGTGCACCACCACCGCGTTGCCAAGGCCGTCACGTCGCCAACGAAGGGGGGAGAGAGAGAGAGAGAGAGAGAGAG
>NC_029787.2:30755713-30762807 GCF_000816755.2 Arachis ipaensis | reverse complement strand
GTTGCCCTCACCGTGAATCACCGCCGTCAAGCTGCGTCCTGTGCCGCCGTGCCTCGTCGCCGAAGATCCGCCGCAAAACTGTCACCGTAATCGAGCCGAGGCGAAGAGGAGAGAGCGCTCAATGAGTGATAAGGGATGGAGGCTGGGTTTTGTAGCTGTTCTACTCCATTGCTACCTCTGACGTGCCTTGTCGAAGCTCTGGAGCTGCTGCTGTCATTGCTAGGGCTGGCTGGAGTCCGTCGCGGAAAAAGAGAGACTAGTACCACCATCATTTTTCCTGGTAAGACTCGCAACTGCTGTTGCTCTATCACTGTGCTACTCTATTTTGTCCTCTGATTCGTGGTTGTTCCTAGTGCCTTTCTATCCGCCAGAGCTGCCATCGTCGAAGTCTGAGCCAACTTCTTCCTGCCCGCAATCCGTTCTGCTTAACACCCACTGCCACTGTTTTACTATGTCGTTGAGTCCAATTCCTTAAGGTAAGGGATTTATTTTAAAAATTACAGTTTCTAATATATGAATGTTTGAAGAGTGCATAAGAGTTGGTTGTGGCTGAGATTTTGCGGTGTTATTTGCTATAGGATTGAGTATCGGTGCTTGCATTTCATGTTTGAGGTCATTGTTGTTGCCTCGGAAATGGTCTGAAGCTATGGTTGTGGCGAACTACGAGGAAAAAGGGGCTTTGACGCATTTGGTTATGAGTTCGACTATTCGAGATAGGGGATTTATTTTAAAATTAATTGTTTTAATCTATGAATGCCAATGAAGTTTAATGAGTAATTGTGAATAATTTAAAACAGTTTTAGGTGACTAATTGATAGGAATAAGCTTGGTTTGAGATTGTAAAATTATGATTTGTTTGGTATTGAGATGAAGTTTTGATGTTATAATTAGTTTATTGAGTTTAGGTCATGGCTGAGAATGTGACTGGTTTTGTTATTATGAGTGATTAATGGATAAGATTAATTTTGTTTTGAGGCTGTGATTGATATTGGTTTTCTGATTTGATGGAGTTGTTGAAATCCTGATTTTGTGTGATTGTGATGAATTGGTTGAGTTGTGGCTGTGAAAGGTGATTAAATTAGTGTTACTTGTTAAATTGAAATATGATGAGTTAATTATTGAAGAAATTGTCGTATTGATAACTGTTGAATGGAGTTGGATGAGTTTGGTTTGGGAAGTTATAAATCTGAGGAAACCCGCATGGGTGGTGAAGTCCAATTTTAAGGGAAGATGCTGTCCAATTTTTGTAAAAATACACAAAAAGTGATTTCATTTTAAAAATCCGATTTATAAGCTTATTTTGAGAAATTATTGATTTGATTTATTAATAATGATTGGTTTGACTCAATAATACAAGATTTGAAAGTTCTGAATTTTATTAAAATAAAAAGTGATTTAGCTTCAAAGAAAACGTTTTAATTACTAAAAATTATTTGATTTCGATTTATTACAGAAAGTCTTGTTTTTAGCTTGATTTATTAAGAAAGTATAAAGTTTTACATTCGGTTTTTTTGAATAGATTTTGTTTCAAGTTATGATTTGAGTTCGGTTTGTTAAGAGAAAGAAGGAAAGAGGAAAGAGAACACAACACGTGTGATTATGAAATTAATAAAAGGTCACGAAAGGGTGACGGAAAATAACTAGTTAGGGTGCTGATGTGAAAATGTTAAGCCGTGGCCTTTATGTGAATGATTGTGCGGGGATGCCCGTGTATATGGAATGGCTTCCAGGAGAAAGGGGCACATGCTTCAGCTGGAGAATCAGCACCTGCAAGAAGTAGAAACTTGCAGAGGTTATGCCGCTGGAATGCCTTATTTGACTTGCGAGTCGCATTGGTCGGGTGCGGGTCGAAACCGACAAATGAGCTCATTACCTGTGATAGGACTAGACATGCATCATCCTTGTTTGCACATTTGCATTTGGCTGTGTTTGCTTATATTACTTATCTATGATTGTGTTGTTTGACTTGTTTGTGTGTTGGTTTGGATCTCTTACTTGTGCTGTTGGTTCACGGATGCATTGAGGTGTAATGTTGTGGTTGAAAAATAATTACGTGGCTGAGAGATGGTTAATATGACTAATTGTGTGATTAAAATCTGTTTTGAGTTTAGAAATTAAAAAAAAAGTAATTAATTATCTAAAAGTATTTTCAGGGATTTGTTAAAAATAGTCGAAGCTGCGGGCGATTATTAGTCTTTTTTAGTTAAGTTTGTGTGTTGAGTTGCTTTCATAAAATTCCCTCGCCTTAGTTATTGAAGATTTTATTTTATACAGAGGGATAGGAATTGTATCTGAGTTTAATTTGAATTTTTTTGTATAATATTTATTATTAATAATAATTATGTGATTATTATTATTTGGTGATCTTTGATATATGTTTTTGATTAATGAAAACAAACTTTTCCGGCATTTTCTATAAAACTGAAATATGATATCGAATTAAAGACTCAATATTAAATAGTAAATAGTAAATAAGAAAAATAGGTTAGTAACTCCTTACTTTTGGTACGATCATGACGTGCTAAAAGTTAGGATATTATAGAATTGGTGAAGGAGTGCTAGGGTTAGGGTTCACTTAGGTTTAGTGTGGGTTTTTATTTGGAAATTAGGATTTGGGTAATGTAAGAATTTTAATAAAAGTTAAAAGGTAGAGTAGTAATTAAAAATTAAATATAGTCCAATATAATTACTTTTGAGAATACTACTTTTTTATCAACTTACAATTTATTTTTAAATAAGTACTCTAATTTAAAAATTAGATAGATAAATAAATTAATTTTTTTAGTTCATAAAATTAAAATATTAAATCCTAAATCTCAATTATTTTTCAATTGCTAAGATTTTAAATTCTAAATAAAAAAAATACCCAATTATTATGAAAATTATATAAATCCTAATTTATTTTAAACTCAAAGTCTCATAACTTTGATTTAATTAATTTTTGTAAATAACTTTCTGAAAATAAAATCATAAATAAATATAATAAATCACAAATAATTTATTATTTAATTTTCAAAACATTTAGATTCTTACATGCAGGATTTGGAAAATGTCAACTTTATTGACACGCATGAAGATAGAAAAACCAGAAGACTTACGCCAGGAACAAGATGGACTATGGAGATATAATAGTATAATTTGTGTCCCTAATTATGAGTATTTGCGACATAATATTTTTGCGGAAGCTCATCAGAGTAGATTCTCTATGCATCACGCAGTGACAAAGATGTACCAAGATCTGAAGCAGATGTTCTAGTAGCCGGGTTTGAAGAAAGATGTTGCTGCTTATGTTTCAAAGTGTTTAACCTGATAGAAGATAAAAGTGGTGTATCAGAAATCCTTAAGAACCTTACAACCTCTAAAAATATCGCAGTGGAAGTGGGAGGAGATTACGATGGATTTTGTTACAGGATTTCCGAGAACATCAGCAATGCATGACACCATTTGGGTAATTGTTGACAGATTAACGAAATCAGCGCATTTTCTTCCAATTCGAGTTGATTATACTTTGGAAAGGCTTGCACTAATATACATTTAGGAGATAGTACGATTGCATAGGGTACCTTCATCAATTGTTTCTGATCGAGATTCAAGGTTTACTTTCAGGTTTTGGGGAGCTTTTCAGAGGGCATTCGGGACAGAATTGCATATGAGTACGACATATCATCCTCAAACAGATGGACAATCAGAACGAACTATCTGAATATTAGAAGATATATTGAAATCTTGTGTAATAGAATATCAGAACAGCTGGGATAAGTATCTGCCATTGATTGAATTTTCTTACAACAACAGTTACCAGCAAAGTATCGAAATGGCAACATATGAGGCCCTCTGTGAAAGGAGATGTCAAGCACTATTATGTTGGCACAACAGAGGGGAAGCTAGTATTTTGGGTCTAGACCTGGTGTAGAAAACTACTAGTTAGATAAAGAGGATCCGTCAAAAGATTCAAACAGCTCGGAGCCGTCAAAAGAGCTATGCCAATAATTGACGTAGGCCCTTAGAGTTTAGTGAAGGTGGCAATGTTTTCTTAAAATTAACCCTTACTAGTGGAATAGGTTGAGCTCTTAGGACTAAGAAACTTAATCATCGGTATGTAAGACCCTTCTAGATACTTAAAAGAGTCGGTCCAATAGCATATCAAGTAGCCTTTCCTCCTTACCTGTCAAATCTTTACAACTTTTTTCATGTTTCGCAACTTAAGAAATATACTCCCGATGAGAAACATGTTTTACAACCGGAGACAATACAGTTATGAAATGATCTGACATATAAAGCATCACCGGTCAAGATTGTGGACAAGAGCGACAAGCAGCTGAGAGGCAAGACAGTTCTTCTAGTTAAGGTGGCGAGGGGACGAAATGGAAAAGAAGAATACACGTGGGAGCTGGAGGACAAGATGAAAGCTCACTACCCGCATCTGTTTACATGTAACTGAAATTTTGAGGGTAAATTTTCTTTAAAGATGGTAGAATGTAATGGCCTAGTTCTCAGAAAATGGGACTTTTTCCTAACGAAATAGAATTTTTTCGAAATTTCAGTGAAGCGGACACCTCCACTACATCATCATTAGGTAAGCAAGCACCTCTACTGACCTAAGCTTGTCGACTCAGTCACGAAAAACTTGGTTTTTGAGCCGCTTCGACGAGGAATTTCAAAATTTTTATTTTCATGGTTAGACTCAGTTTGACGAGCAAGACCGAATCTCGACAGAAAAACTAATAATATAATATTATTATTATATTATTATTTTACCCGCTTTAGTTAAAACAAAGATAAGTTTAATAATATTATAACCAGGATCAAAATCTATCGGTACGGATTAATGTCAGCACACTTTCATGAACTTAGCTATGCTAATGCTTCATCATAGATCTTCTATTCTCATGATTATCATGCTACTGGTATCATTTATACTAGTAGCTCAAATGTTTACCTCCAGATGTGTTATTACTTGTGTTCTAATACATCTAGTTTTAGTAATTATCTCCTTAATAATATGTTAACATTATTTTTGGCTTACTAAGCACCCTTAAAGCCATGGACCTCCTTTGATTGACACCACCAGCTTCATTCTCTTCATCATTCAGCCGAAACCAAGAAACAAAAAAAGAAAAAAAAACTTCCATAAAAGCCTTAAACTTTAAGCTTGGTTTTTTCACTTTCTAAAAATTCTCATAAAAAATCCAAACTGATTAAAGTGTTCCTCTCTTCCTTCTCTTCATATCCATATCAATATTCATCAGGTAAGCCAAGGTTTGCTATCTGTTCTCTTCCCATGTATATTTCAGCCAAGGTGCACTATGCTTAATTAGTGCTTTTTTTATGTTTCTCTTTAGATCTCTTGTCTAAGTATCTTAAGAACCAAGAAATCTTTATTTTCAGCAAGAGAGAGATGAGAAAATTCTTTTCCTTCCTATTATGATGGTTTGTTTCTTGTATATCATGGTTTAGAGGTTTGTTTTGATTGAAAACTAGGTGAAAAGTAAACTAGGAAGCCTGGTGTGTCCACCAATTTTAGAGGCAGCAACGAGAGATAAGATTTGGTTGAATTATTCATGGTTAATTATGTTCTTGTTGTGTAATTGCTGGACTATTGATTGATGCTTGAAATCGGGTGTTATTATGTTTGATTTGTTATGGAAATTAGGTGATTTATAAGTTTAACAATTTGGTTTTATGGAGCAACATGAAAACCGAACTGTTCCAACCTTATTTGAGGCTATTTTCAAGTCTGAATCTTGATAAATTTTAGATGATTTGGTGGCTGAAAAATGATATTGAAAGTTGAGAAAAATTTGTTACAAAAAAGCTTGAAAAACTTGCTAAAGATCAAGTGGAAATTCATGAAGAAATCATGGTGCTAGTTCGGTTTTCTTGGTGAGAAAGAAACCACCAGCAGCTGAAATTATTTTGTGGTCAAAGTATAAATATAAAAAAGTTTGGGGGTTAAATTATAATTAAATAAAAGTGTAGGACCAAAGTGTAATTTTTAAATATTTAAGGGCCAAAGTTATAAGTTGAACATCTGCTGCTCAAGGTAGGTAGATAGATAGTAGTGTGACCACTCAGATTGCTTTCTAGGGATACTAGCCTAGAGCTTTACTTGCCGGCTTAGACAAGTGTTGTAACACCCTAACTATCAAAATGTCACGCTTCTGACTACGCTACTCTGATAGCTCGGGTATTACGATAACTCTTATAATATTTAATACTAAAATATGAGCATTTTTAAAACTTAAATCGTATTACCGCTCAAAAGACTTTTTAATAGATGACATACATCCATACAAATATCAATACTTTCAAAGAATACCTATATATATATATTAATAATTTTATAAGTATTATTTAATACAATTTCTATCCCTCTTACAGAATGTATAAAGATAAAGGCGAGGGAACAATAAACAATAACTAAAGCAATACAGAGCATCTCAACAACAATTAAATAAACTCTTCGTGACTTCAGCGTCCATATCCTGAAAAGAGAAATTTGTAGGGCGGTGTGAGGACATCATCCTCGAAAGGGTTCTTAGTAGAGGGTTTTTGAGAATTACTATAATAGGATACGCGAGATAAAATCATTTCAGTGATTAATAACCGCCTTATGCATCTTTTCAAAAGCAAAGGTTTACTATAAAGAAAAATCTGAAATCTTTTCTGAAAGAGGAAACTGTTCGTTTCTTAAAAATTCAAAAGCCTTTCAAAAGGTTTATCTATACTGAACCAGATTAGTTTTTCATACTTTTCTAAACCAAAAACATCAACCAAACACGGCCTTCGGCCCACCTCATAATCAACCACGGCCCTAGGCCCAAATAGTCCAAATAACAACCAATCACCACGGTCCAACAGAATCCCAGTCGCAAACACAAGTAGGAAAGTTCAAGCACAAACAAACAATTACTTCAAGTAGAAGAATTAGTAGTTAACCACAATTAATCACAATGGCAAACCAAGTTCAATATGCACACTCAAACAATGTCACATAGATGTATATGATGAATGCCTGTCCTAGTGGCTGATGATATCATCTGTCGGTTATAAAGCCAACCCGACAAGTCCTGGTAGCTAACCATTGGACTGTC
>NC_029787.2:30713671-30721522 GCF_000816755.2 Arachis ipaensis | reverse complement strand
AGTAAGTTAATTATTTGCATTAAATTCATTACTTTTACGGCATTTCCATTTCCTACTGAGAATGTGTGGTTTGTTCTCACCCCCAAAATCTTTCACCTTTTCAGTGCCACAGGTCCAAAGACTCAATTTGAAGCTGCGGGCGATTATTAGTCTTTTTTAGTTAAGTTTGTGTGTTGAGTTGCTTTCATAAAATTCCCTCGCCTTAGTTATTGAAGATTTTATTTTATACAGAGGGATAGGAATTGTATCTGAGTTTAATTTGAATTTTTTTGTATAATATTTATTATTAATAATAATTATGTGATTATTATTATTTGGTGATCTTTGATATATGTTTTTGATTAATGAAAACAAACTTTTCCGGCATTTTCTATAAAACTGAAATATGATATCGAATTAAAGACTCAATATTAAATAGTAAATAGTAAATAAGAAAAATAGGTTAGTAACTCCTTACTTTTGGTACGATCATGACGTGCTAAAAGTTAGGATATTATAGAATTGGTGAAGGAGTGCTAGGGTTAGGGTTCACTTAGGTTTAGTGTGGGTTTTTATTTGGAAATTAGGATTTGGGTAATGTAAGAATTTTAATAAAAGTTAAAAGGTAGAGTAGTAATTAAAAATTAAATATAGTCCAATATAATTACTTTTGAGAATACTACTTTTTTATCAACTTACAATTTATTTTTAAATAAGTACTCTAATTTAAAAATTAGATAGATAAATAAATTAATTTTTTTAGTTCATAAAATTAAAATATTAAATCCTAAATCTCAATTATTTTTCAATTGCTAAGATTTTAAATTCTAAATAAAAAAAATACCCAATTATTATGAAAATTATATAAATCCTAATTTATTTTAAACTCAAAGTCTCATAACTTTGATTTAATTAATTTTTGTAAATAACTTTCTGAAAATAAAATCATAAATAAATATAATAAATCACAAATAATTTATTATTTAATTTTCAAAACATTTAGATTCTTACATGCAGGATTTGGAAAATGTCAACTTTATTGACACGCATGAAGATAGAAAAACCAGAAGACTTACGCCAGGAACAAGATGGACTATGGAGATATAATAGTATAATTTGTGTCCCTAATTATGAGTATTTGCGACATAATATTTTTGCGGAAGCTCATCAGAGTAGATTCTCTATGCATCACGCAGTGACAAAGATGTACCAAGATCTGAAGCAGATGTTCTAGTAGCCGGGTTTGAAGAAAGATGTTGCTGCTTATGTTTCAAAGTGTTTAACCTGATAGAAGATAAAAGTGGTGTATCAGAAATCCTTAAGAACCTTACAACCTCTAAAAATATCGCAGTGGAAGTGGGAGGAGATTACGATGGATTTTGTTACAGGATTTCCGAGAACATCAGCAATGCATGACACCATTTGGGTAATTGTTGACAGATTAACGAAATCAGCGCATTTTCTTCCAATTCGAGTTGATTATACTTTGGAAAGGCTTGCACTAATATACATTTAGGAGATAGTACGATTGCATAGGGTACCTTCATCAATTGTTTCTGATCGAGATTCAAGGTTTACTTTCAGGTTTTGGGGAGCTTTTCAGAGGGCATTCGGGACAGAATTGCATATGAGTACGACATATCATCCTCAAACAGATGGACAATCAGAACGAACTATCTGAATATTAGAAGATATATTGAAATCTTGTGTAATAGAATATCAGAACAGCTGGGATAAGTATCTGCCATTGATTGAATTTTCTTACAACAACAGTTACCAGCAAAGTATCGAAATGGCAACATATGAGGCCCTCTGTGAAAGGAGATGTCAAGCACTATTATGTTGGCACAACAGAGGGGAAGCTAGTATTTTGGGTCTAGACCTGGTGTAGAAAACTACTAGTTAGATAAAGAGGATCCGTCAAAAGATTCAAACAGCTCGGAGCCGTCAAAAGAGCTATGCCAATAATTGACGTAGGCCCTTAGAGTTTAGTGAAGGTGGCAATGTTTTCTTAAAATTAACCCTTACTAGTGGAATAGGTTGAGCTCTTAGGACTAAGAAACTTAATCATCGGTATGTAAGACCCTTCTAGATACTTAAAAGAGTCGGTCCAATAGCATATCAAGTAGCCTTTCCTCCTTACCTGTCAAATCTTTACAACTTTTTTCATGTTTCGCAACTTAAGAAATATACTCCCGATGAGAAACATGTTTTACAACCGGAGACAATACAGTTATGAAATGATCTGACATATAAAGCATCACCGGTCAAGATTGTGGACAAGAGCGACAAGCAGCTGAGAGGCAAGACAGTTCTTCTAGTTAAGGTGGCGAGGGGACGAAATGGAAAAGAAGAATACACGTGGGAGCTGGAGGACAAGATGAAAGCTCACTACCCGCATCTGTTTACATGTAACTGAAATTTTGAGGGTAAATTTTCTTTAAAGATGGTAGAATGTAATGGCCTAGTTCTCAGAAAATGGGACTTTTTCCTAACGAAATAGAATTTTTTCGAAATTTCAGTGAAGCGGACACCTCCACTACATCATCATTAGGTAAGCAAGCACCTCTACTGACCTAAGCTTGTCGACTCAGTCACGAAAAACTTGGTTTTTGAGCCGCTTCGACGAGGAATTTCAAAATTTTTATTTTCATGGTTAGACTCAGTTTGACGAGCAAGACCGAATCTCGACAGAAAAACTAATAATATAATATTATTATTATATTATTATTTTACCCGCTTTAGTTAAAACAAAGATAAGTTTAATAATATTATAACCAGGATCAAAATCTATCGGTACGGATTAATGTCAGCACACTTTCATGAACTTAGCTATGCTAATGCTTCATCATAGATCTTCTATTCTCATGATTATCATGCTACTGGTATCATTTATACTAGTAGCTCAAATGTTTACCTCCAGATGTGTTATTACTTGTGTTCTAATACATCTAGTTTTAGTAATTATCTCCTTAATAATATGTTAACATTATTTTTGGCTTACTAAGCACCCTTAAAGCCATGGACCTCCTTTGATTGACACCACCAGCTTCATTCTCTTCATCATTCAGCCGAAACCAAGAAACAAAAAAAGAAAAAAAAACTTCCATAAAAGCCTTAAACTTTAAGCTTGGTTTTTTCACTTTCTAAAAATTCTCATAAAAAATCCAAACTGATTAAAGTGTTCCTCTCTTCCTTCTCTTCATATCCATATCAATATTCATCAGGTAAGCCAAGGTTTGCTATCTGTTCTCTTCCCATGTATATTTCAGCCAAGGTGCACTATGCTTAATTAGTGCTTTTTTTATGTTTCTCTTTAGATCTCTTGTCTAAGTATCTTAAGAACCAAGAAATCTTTATTTTCAGCAAGAGAGAGATGAGAAAATTCTTTTCCTTCCTATTATGATGGTTTGTTTCTTGTATATCATGGTTTAGAGGTTTGTTTTGATTGAAAACTAGGTGAAAAGTAAACTAGGAAGCCTGGTGTGTCCACCAATTTTAGAGGCAGCAACGAGAGATAAGATTTGGTTGAATTATTCATGGTTAATTATGTTCTTGTTGTGTAATTGCTGGACTATTGATTGATGCTTGAAATCGGGTGTTATTATGTTTGATTTGTTATGGAAATTAGGTGATTTATAAGTTTAACAATTTGGTTTTATGGAGCAACATGAAAACCGAACTGTTCCAACCTTATTTGAGGCTATTTTCAAGTCTGAATCTTGATAAATTTTAGATGATTTGGTGGCTGAAAAATGATATTGAAAGTTGAGAAAAATTTGTTACAAAAAAGCTTGAAAAACTTGCTAAAGATCAAGTGGAAATTCATGAAGAAATCATGGTGCTAGTTCGGTTTTCTTGGTGAGAAAGAAACCACCAGCAGCTGAAATTATTTTGTGGTCAAAGTATAAATATAAAAAAGTTTGGGGGTTAAATTATAATTAAATAAAAGTGTAGGACCAAAGTGTAATTTTTAAATATTTAAGGGCCAAAGTTATAAGTTGAACATCTGCTGCTCAAGGTAGGTAGATAGATAGTAGTGTGACCACTCAGATTGCTTTCTAGGGATACTAGCCTAGAGCTTTACTTGCCGGCTTAGACAAGTGTTGTAACACCCTAACTATCAAAATGTCACGCTTCTGACTACGCTACTCTGATAGCTCGGGTATTACGATAACTCTTATAATATTTAATACTAAAATATGAGCATTTTTAAAACTTAAATCGTATTACCGCTCAAAAGACTTTTTAATAGATGACATACATCCATACAAATATCAATACTTACAAAGAATACCTATATATATATATTAATAATTTTATAAGTATTATCTAATACAATTCCTATCCCTCTTACAGAATGTATAAAGATAAAGGCGAGGAAAACCATAATATCTAAAACAATACAATACATCATATAAACGAAAATAGAATAAACTCTTCGTGACTTTCTCGTCCATATCCTGAAAAGGGAACACCTGTAGGGGAGTGAGAACATCGTCCTCGAAAGGGTTCTCACTATAGGGTTGTAGAATTACTATAATAGGATACGTGAAAATAAAAACCGTTACAGTGATTAATAACCGCCTTATGCATCTTTTCAAAACCAAAGATTTACTATTAAAAACCTAAAATCCTTTCTGAAGGAGGAAACGGTTATTTCTTCAAAAATTCAAAAGATTTTTCCTAAACAGCATGAATGACCAACATGTTCCAAGTAGGGCTAGCAATGGGTAGGGTTAGGGTAGGATTTACCCGCGGGTTGAGAATCTCTCAACCCTAACCCTACCTGCACCCTAAAATTCTAAACCCTACCCTACCCTACCTGCAGAAATATCAATTTTTTTCAAAGTAAATATAAAATTCAATCATTTCGAATTTTATAGATATTAATAACATAAAAAAATAAAAAAATAATGCTCTAAATTACTAAATTAACTAACTAGTTTTAGTGGTTGTTCACTTATTGTAAGTCATTACATAAGGGAGGTTGTGGGTTCAACTCTCACTTCCTTCACTACTATATACCTAATTTTTATAAAATATGTGTTATATATGAGGTGCGGGTAGGGTAGGGTAGGGTAGGGTACACCTTAAACCCATACTCAACCCTACCCGCAGGCATACCCGGACCGTACCCTACCCTATCCGTAGCGGGTCGGGTAGCCTACCCTATCCGAACAGGTTAGACCGGGTTGGGCACCCGCGGGTAGGGTATGAATTGCCAGCCCTAGTTCCAAGTGTAGGTTCATTAAGTCTATGCTGAACCAGTTTAGTTTTTCATACTTTACTAAATCAGAAACACAAACCAAACACAGCCTTCAGCCCATCTCATAATAAATCACGGCACTAGGCCCAAACAACTCAATCAACAACCAATTCATCACAATCCAACCAATTTTCAGTCACAAACACAACTAAGAAGGTTCAAACACAATCAAGCAATTATATCAAGTAGAGCAATTAGCAATTAAACATAACTATTCACATAGGTAAACCAATTACAATATGCACACCCAAACAATGTCATATAAATGCATATGATGCATGCCTATCCTACTGGCCATGAGCTCACGCATTGGTTATGTTGCCATATCCGACTCGGATAAGTGGGACTAAACCACCATCCTTGCCTGGAACACGCAAGCGGTATTAAACCACCGTCCTTGCCAAATAAATTAACAATATGTGAGCGGGATAAAACCACCATCCTCACTGCAGGCGGGATAAAACCACCATCCCTGCACAACGTTTTATGCACTGAGCAAGCGGGATTATACCACTATCCTTGCCAGGCCAAAAAATGCTCATCATATTCTCAGTAATATCCATAGTCAATTAGACTCAAAATCTTATTTCAATAATCATTCTTAGCCCACTTACTTTCAAATCAGAAACGTATTCAGTTCACATCTTGCCAAGAACTATTTTGCTAAAATAAGTTCCAAACCACTTCAAAACCATGCCAAATTAAAAATCTCCTCTAAACTACTCAAAATCATTCATTTTTAACCGTTCGCTCAATCACTTTAAAGTCAAAAGTTATTAATTAAAACCCATGGCAAGGTCTCAAGACTTTAGGGGAAAAACAACCAACCTCATTTCCATAAATTCTGTAAAGATTCTTGAAAATCATTGCTTCCTTAATTTGAGTTATTCAAAGGAAGTTTCTAAATCAAATCATGTAATTCCAAACCAAGTTAAAATCCAACACCAATCTAGTTTCATTCTTAGAAACCAATTCTTTCAACTCTTTCCAAAATCATTACAAAACAACATCATTCAATCAAAGACCATTTTCTTGTAATTTCATTAAAGCTCCTCTAAACGAATTCCTTAAGTCCAATTCAAATCATAAACTCTTTTTATAGATAAAATCGACTTTAGGACAATACTTTTCTTAAGTGATTTAAAATTGTAAAACAATTCTTTTTCTGAATAAATTGAACTCAAGACATACGTTTTTCTCAATTAAATTAAATTCGAAACATACTATTTTCTTAATAAATCAAATAATACGATTTCTCAAATTCAAACTTTCTAAATAATATTTCAAACAAAGTTTTAGATTTTATAGAAAATTTGGCAGCACCTCCCCTAAAACTTGGACTTTGCCACCCTTTTCGGGTCCCAACCAAACTATTCCGCAACCCTCTTCAACGGGTTCAAAACCAAATTAGTTCAAAATCAAGTTGGTTTTAAAAATGCATATCATTTTTGTATTTCAAGAACACCAATTCTACTCAAACCAACCTCCAATGGATTGAACTCAATTTCAAGACTTTAGAAGAAATAACTTTAAAGAAACACTTTGAAAACAATCTGTTTCACAAAACCGAACGACAATCCAACCAAACAAGCATTCATACCAAACAACACATACGACTTATATAATCATTAAAAAAATACATTTCTCACATGGATATCCATATATAATAATTCCAATTTATAAAGTATAATTTTCTGAAAACGTCCCCTACCTCGATAAGTTGAAACCATAACCCACACCCTTCACAGAAATCCCCTCATCTCGACCCGAATTTGACGACACCCAAAACCTCAGCTCTGCTTGCTTTCTCAATAGCAGAAACAGCCTTAATCGCTACACGCAAAGCTCGGTTACTAATTCCTAACACAAGAATATCGCTAAGACTTTAATACACGTAGCAGGATACTAACGCAGAGGTTTTTGAAAGGTAAATACTTACTGTAATGACAAAACAAAGCAACAACATTCTCTGAACTGGCTTGGCGGCAGCCCCGGCGGCTAGGAGTGTGCATGGGCCGGGTGAAACCGGGTTTGATATGACCCAGACCCGACCCGAAATATATACCAGGCCTATTTATTAGACCCAAACCCGGCCCTAGACCCGATGAAATCTATACACTTTCAGGCCACGATTATACCGGGTAAAAACTAGGTGAAAACCGGGCCGTTAACATTATATTACCTTGATACCTTCTTATAAGCTAGCATGTGAAAATCAATACAAATAACATAATATTATGCATTAGTCTAAAATCTTATGCATTTTAAACATAAAACATTAACTTATAGTCTTATAATAACTAATAAAACAAAATATTAAAGTTTACGATACTTAAATTCCACGTAAAAATAACCATCATCCATCACTAATAACACAAAATATTAATTATGTATGATGACTGGGCCACCGGGCCGAGTTCGGGTGACCCAAGCAATGGCCCGAACCCGACCGAAATAATGACCGGGTCTATTTTTGAGACCCTTACCTGACCCTAGACCCGGTGAAATCATACCAAATTAGTCCCTAAAGTGCTTGGGGCCGGGCCGGGTCTTTGGGCCGGGCCGGGTCTGTGGGCCGAGCCGGGC
Source organism: Arachis ipaensis (assembly GCF_000816755.2). NCBI lineage: Eukaryota > Viridiplantae > Streptophyta > Magnoliopsida > Fabales > Fabaceae > Arachis > Arachis ipaensis. Next base: position 30,713,688 of record NC_029787.2, on the reverse strand, counting down.
CATGCACACCCCCTACC
>NC_029787.2:30712355-30713554 GCF_000816755.2 Arachis ipaensis | reverse complement strand
GACCGAACTAAGAAAATGAAACAGCGGCGGTCGCTGAACCGGTTTGGCGGCAGCTCCGGCAGCCACCTCGAGCGGCAGCGGCGACCAGAACTCTGGCAGCGGTGGCTGTAACAAACATACAGTGCTTTTTCAAGAGAAACGAAATCCAAAACTTAAAACCTTACCGTCAGTGCTTTTTCCGACGACAGCAGCGGGTTTCGGGCGGCAGAAGCTTGGTCAGAAGCTTCGGTGGTTCAGCAACAGTGGCAGTGGCTCCCCGTCTTCTCTTCCGTTCACATCTCCTCTCTCTCAGATCAGATCGGTGGCAGACCTCCAGCAGCGGCAATGGAGGATGAGACGGTGGTGGCTGGGCTCGTCAACGACGGCGGCGACGATGAGGCTCGACGACGGTGATGCACTAGTGGTGCTGGATTCCCTCAGCGGCAACGGCACGCACAGCAGCAGCGGCGCGAGTCCTTCTCCCTCTTCGCGTCTCTCTCTGTCCGATCTCTCTCCTCTGGCTTGGGTGACTGGCGCGACGGCAAGTTGGGCGGCGGTGAGGCGCAGCTGGCGGTGAAGGTTGGACGCGGTCTGAGCAGCGATGCGACGGGGCACGCAGCGAGCTGGGCGCGATGGCAAGGTCTCCTTCCCTCTCTTCCCGTTCAGCTCTCTCAGATCTCCCTCTCTTCTCCTCTCAACAACGGCGGCAGTGACACCCACCGCGCCGCCTCCCTTTTTCCCCCCTTCCTTTCTTCTTCCCGCGGCCTTCCCCTCTTCTCTCTCCCCTTTCTTTTCTTTCTTTCTTTCTTACTGCAGCTATGTTGCTGCTGAGTGTGTTGTGTGTGTTACTGATGGGGGGATTGGGGTGGCGGCTAAAGGGTTTGGGTGAGGGTTTGTTATGTTAAAATTAGGGTTTAGGTAAAATTAGGTTTAAGGATAGTTTTGTAATTTCAAATAAAAATAGGGATAATATAGTAATTAGAAATAAATTTTAATCCAATAATAATAATGTATAAAAATACTATTTATTCATCAATTTTACAAATTATTTTCAATAAAATGTTCAAATCCAAGAATTAGAGATAATATAATTAATTTCTTTATTTTCCAAAACATCAGTATTAAAATTTAAAATATTAATTATTTAGTTTAAATCATATAAAATTCTTATTTTTTTATAACTACTAACGTTATAATTTAAATATAGAAAATAACTTGGT
>NC_029787.2:30706311-30711828 GCF_000816755.2 Arachis ipaensis | reverse complement strand
TTTAATTGTTAAAACTTTATTTAATTATTCTCAATGAAATCATTTCTAAAAATAAATCTCTAATAAATAAATAAATTTGAAATCAGCTCATAATAATATTTTTCAAAAGTTCTGGGTCTTACATTCTACCTACCTTATAAAAATTTTCGTCCTTGAAAATTAAAGTAATACATAAGATAATACATAGTCTTAGTACTTTTAAATACTTTTAGAAAAGTAAGAAATCTTAGCACATATAGTAATTATAACCATATATATATATATATATGTTCAAATACCGAATAACCAGAAGATTTAAATATAGGGATAAAGTATGGTGTAGGGCAGAAGATACCAGATTCGATGCAAAAAGGTCATATGGTCTCAAGACTTTACAAAAACTTGAAGTAACAAAATAGGGTGCGAATCAAGATAGGCGTTCACAAAGCAAAGCAATAGTTAATATGGTAAAAGGCTACAAAGGATGCCGGTATTTAAACGGCTGACATAACGTTCGCTCACAGATCTCGTATCCATTTCAAAACTTCAACTTTCCAACTCCGTCAATCACTTTACAACTCCATAACCAGTCATAAGTCTAACACCCACAAACTCTTTCATGAGGAACAAAACTCCCACAACTTCTCATAACATTGTACACTCACTGTTTCACCTTCTATATCCACATACTACGTCTTAAAGAGCTAACGCATCGTATTACTATGCCTAAGGGTCGCACGTGATAGCAAAACAATTCTCGAGTTTATTCAGAAGAATACAAGACTTTGAAAAAGAAGGACAGGCCACAAGATAGTCTCTGCAAGAGTTTTGAAAGAACTGATGAAACTACAAGTAAACAAGGGTGTACAAGCGATAAAGAGTGCTGGGAAGAAAATCACCTTGGGCAACCTCAAGAATAACACCTGAATCAAAGAAGTCTGATAGGAACGATAAAAGAAAAGGTAGTGCAGTAGTTTGAACAAAATCAAGCTGAGTCAAAGAAGTATAAGGTTTACAAAAGAAGAATGTCTGAGATCGAAAACAAAGCTTACAAGACTCAAGAGTAGGATTAAAGCACTTTCGAATGCATTGCTCATGAAGAGTGAAAAACTTTTCAAAAATTATTTCACGTTTTCAAAGAAAAATGTGCACAACAAGCATTTTGTAAAAGAATGACAAGAGTATAAATGTAGCATTACTTTAACACAATTCCATGTTGAAAGAGATTATTTAGAGTTTTAAAACAAAATGAATACTAGTTTGGCTAGAAGCAAATTATTTCTTCAAATATTTTAGAAAGATAGTTAGGTGCACAACTTAACCCAAAGTAATCATAAAACTCGGAAGAAGAAGTTAAACTCTATTTAGAAAAGAAAATTTGAGGTAAAAATTTGCTTATAAGTTAGTAAGGGAAATAAGTGGTGCGTTACAAACATATAGGTTTCTGCTAAATATGGAAGTTTTTCGAAACTTCATTTAAAATAGTCCCCCTCTCCTCTCTCCCCTTTCTTTTCTTTCTTTCTTACTGCAGCTGTGCTGCTGCTGAGTGTGTTGTGTGTGTTGCTGATGGGGGGTTGGGTGGCGGCTAAAGGGTTTGGGTGAGGGTTTGTTATGTTAAAATTAAGGTTTAGGTAAAATTAGGTTTAAGGGTAGTTTTGTAATTTCAAATAAAAATAGGGATAATATAGTAATTAGAAATAAATTTTAATCCAACAATAATAATGTATAAAAATACTATTTGTTCATCAATTTTACAAATTATTTTCAATAAAATGTTCAAATAAAAGAGTTAGAGATAATATATTTAATTTCTTTATTTTCCAAAACATCAGTATTAAAATTTAAAATATTAATTATTTAGTCCAAATCATATAAAATTCTTATTTTTTTCATAACTACTAACGTTATAATTTAAATATAGAAAATAACTCGATAATTATGAAATTAAGTAAAATCTTCATTTTAATTGTCAAAACTTGATTTAATTATTCTCAATGAAATAATTTTTGAAAATAAATCTTTAATAAATAAATAAATTTGAAATCAGCTCATAATAAGATTTTTCAAAAGTTTTGGGTCTTACAAGTGTGATGTCGCTTGCAGAGGTATCTTCAGTTTAAAACACAGCTGTGAATGTTGTTCCTAAAGACAATAGGATGCTTATAGTCGATCTATATTCAGCATACATCGGCGAGAAAGGATCATTCTGTAAGACAAAGAGGATGCTTACAGTAGGTATGCCAACTGGAAAGGCATATCTGGACCAGCTGCTGGGTAACGTCGGGAGCGGGTTAGTAACCGACAAGTGAGCTCATGACCTACACTAAGGCTAGACATACATCATCCTTGTGTGAACATTATTCTCTGTTATGCATTTTTATGTCCGTATTCTGCTCTTTGTATTCATTTGTTTGCATTTTATTTTCTGTTTTTTGTTTGTTGTATATCTATATTCTTTGAAATGTTCTACTGTCTGGTGATAACAACGAAAACGATTAACTTTATTAATTATCCTGACCTTACTAAGGACTACTCCCCAGTTCCTACCCCTTATTTTTTCCTTTAGATGGAGACTGGAGTTCTGTTTTACGAGCTTGAGCATCCTTATATATATGAAGACTCGATGTTCCACAGTTACTACATTTTAGCCGCAGAGTCTTGCATACAACTATATGTACTACGAGATCACCCGTTTCAGCACCCGTTAGATAATCCTTATTTTGATCCTGACGCTCCTTATGAGTTCCTATTATCATGGCTCCATCCCGACACTCCGGATCACCCTTTCTCCAACGGACTAGAATATTCCTATCCTGCACAGCCGGTGAACCAGGCAGCTCCTGAGCCTACAGAGCCTGCTGAGCTAGCTTCAGCTAATGACTACATTCCTGCATTTTCTCCTAAGTGGAAATTTTCTCCAGAGCCTATAGTTCCACCATCTCTAGGTGCACAACTAGAAGATCAGTCAGGACTTCCCAGAGAGGCAATTGCTCCGATATACGTGAACAGACCTGTGTTTGCAAACGGTTCTCTCCATGAAGATGTGAGTAGTGATAGCAACATCACTAAAGGTACGGGTGATATAATAGTGATCCCGAATGATGATAATGATGAGAAGGAGGATCTGGATGAGAATTTTGAGGAGGAGGATCTGGATGAGAATTTTGAGCAGGAGGAGTTACCATTGTCGGGTAGCAACCAGCCAGCGGGCGAGCCCCACGAGAATTTGCCCAATAGTGACATATGATTATGAACAGTTAGCATCTAGTAGCATTCTTTTTTAGGACACTCCAGCTTAGGACTGATATTTGTATAAACTGTTACTTGTGTTAGTACACCAGAGATACTAGGAGCTTTTAATGTTGCTAGGTTAGTCTGGGCGCCAGCTTAAAAGCTTTTTATTTGGGCCAGGCCTTGGGGGTCGTGTATTTATATATGTACATATTTTCTAGCAGAGGCTGAAAAGGGTGTAAACTGACTGAGTTCTTTTGTATAACATTGTTGATGATGTATATGATGTACATTATGAATGTGAATATCTGCTGTTTTACTTATCTCTATTATTCATGTTCATGTATGCTTGATTATTTACCTTATGACGTTTCAAAAAAAAATTTACCCGTGAAAATGATAACGATCTAACAAGATACAGGCTCATATATTAAATATTAGTTACAAACTATGAAGATAAATTAGTAACACTCAACTTTTTGTGTAATCATGATATATCGAAAGTTGGGTCGTTACACATTATGCATAAACAAAACAATATGTGAATATGAAAGACCTCTTTTCTAAAATCCTATAGTACAAACATCTGAAAACTAAAATGATAAATTGATAAATCTACACTATAGGATTTCAATAAGGTGTAATACATAGATAGTAGACTTATATCTAATAATCTTACCGAATATTTTCTCCTCTTTTAAGTCTTCAAACCATTAGGCCTAACGTTGAAAGCACTATGCAATAAATCAAGGCGATTTTTTGCCTTCAAATATATACGAGCCACTTTTCTCCTTATCGCATCTTGGATTGTAGGTCATAGTGATAAAATAGTTAGGATAATTTACATATTTGCATATTTACATAATTTACATTTTTATATTTATTTATCATGTACTTGAGTCCATCGATAAAATTATTGGAAGAATTACTACTCTTTTACCAATCCTGCAACATTCACATCTCTCATTATAAGATTCTCAAATAGACATGCATTTACATTTTTCATTTTGCAATTTTGGTTGTTTATACCTAAAGAACTAATATTATAGTAGCTTTGATCCCCCAACTTAAAAATTAAGGAGCACTCCTGTTGTTTACTCTATTGTCAAATTTTTTTTTTTGTTATTGATTTAAGATAAAACATCAATAGTGAATGCTATTCAACCTTAACCATGCAGGTATCTTTCTTTTAGATATTGGCTAACGAAAAACATCATAAGATTTGAAGGTTGGTAGCAGGTCCGCATCAAGTGTAAACCGAGATATATACGTTCACTTGAGAACAAACTGCCAAGTTTCACAATCCATTTTTCAAAATTATCGTTCATGCAAAGATAAAATTAACCCATGCAAAGTGGCATCAAGGATTATCTAGCTTGTCCACTTATGCTTGAAGAAAAAATAATATCAACACGTGTAATGTCCCTCTCAATAAAGATCCAAGCCCAAGCTTTAATTTAATGCTTTCAAAAGAGTAATGTATGTTGGGTCTTGTTGAGGAACTAATTATTAATAATTGCGTATGTGAACGGATAAATCGCATATTGGTAAACTTAATTAATTAGATGGTAGAAGTTAAGAATTGGTTCAAATTTTCAATTCGAGTTCTTTATATGTAGTAAAAGTTTTTTTCTAAGATTATATTGGATAAAGGATATTTTAGAAATAAAAATTAACTTCTCTCATTTCCTAATTAATATAGAGGTATAGATGTTTGATGATAACCTATGCCCATGTATAAATAAATAACAAATTATGATCAAATATATTGGTCTCATAATTAATTTACTAATCTATTTAAATATTAGAAATTCAAATTTTATCTTTTACAACAAATTAATCTTTGGCATAATGAGTTAAGAGATACTATAAATAGACAACTAAAAAAAAACATATTTAAAGACCAGCAAAATTTATTAAATTTTAATGTCCTTTTAGTATTTTTCGAAATTAAATAACAAATTATTGCTTAGATATACTCATGATATAAACAAAACGTTACATACTCTAAGAGTGTGAAACAAAAAATTCCCACTAACTTGTGTGTATTTCGGAGGCAAACTCCAATTAATGGCTGGTTCTTACTTGTTAGAGTTTTCACATAAAACGTACATGTTATTGACAAGTATACAATGTTTGACTTATGTGCATTACAAAGTATATATGCAATTCTACATTTGTTGGTGCATATCACTCTCATCTCAGATACGTCTACCTAAAACTGTATATATGGTGTTTCAAACTTTCAATATCTTAGGTCTTTCTAAAGGTTGACTAATGTTGGTAGAATATATACGTACAAACAAA
>NC_029787.2:30702019-30706144 GCF_000816755.2 Arachis ipaensis | reverse complement strand
TTTTTTAGCTAACTAAAACTTTTGTCTTCTATAATTTTTTTATAAAAATAGTTTGATTTTATAATTTTTTTCTGCCAAGATTTATACTAGTTACTTGTACTAAATGAATAATAAGGAAGAAATGTTATTTCTCCTTCTTCAACATTGTTCATCCTAAAAATAAAAATATATATCGAAACGATGAAACTAATAAAATATTGTTCCTCTTTCAAGATATATATGCTTAATGCAAGAAGAAATTGGAAGATGAAGACATTAACATCGCTAATTCACTACACTTCAACTTTTTGGTTATATTTACATATGTGTTTATCTTATTAGTCCACCTCGCTCAATGAACTAATGTGTCTTTGTAGTGAGAATTTCTTGTATTCGATCTCTTCAAGGAAGAACATTTTCTTCTTCTAAATGGACCACGATTATATACATACTTATATAGCATTGAAATAAATGAATGAGGAAGATATAGATTAGGAAGTTACGAAACTCTTGAAAGTGGATAGTAAAGATATATAAGATATGTTATTTTATAAGTTTTAACATTGTAGTAAAATTTGTTTTACTTTAGCTAAGATTTTATAGAGAATTAATTTTTAAGTGAGTTTGTTTTACTTTAGCTGAGATTTTTTTAAAAAAAATATAGAGAATTAATTTTTAAGTGATCAGTATTAGTTAATTTTTATTTAAAATTATATTTTAATTATTATATTTTTGAAAAATTTAGAATTCAAAAGTAAAATTTAGGTTCTAGAATTTAAAATTTAAAATTTACAATTATTTACTTAATTTATATTTTTATAGTAATTATATATTTATTTTTATTGTACACGTAGCATAACCCAAATAAAATATAACCACTAAAACTAATTTTGTTAGTCGTGCGCAAAGTGCATGGATACCATGTTTTGCTGCTTCATCACTTTGGAATGTATGCCATTTAAATTCATGAAAGAAAATTCGTAATAACATCAAGTTTAATTTGTTCTCCCCATCAAGTAGACCCTACCCTGCCAAACACTAGAACTTGTTATTAAAAAAAAGTTGCGCAAAAAGGTTTAAGAAACAGTAAAAAAATCTATCCAAAATAATTTAATAAAATTATTTTATTTTATACTTTTTAATTATTATTTGTCTTATTTTATATTTTTCAATTATTAAATTAACTTATTTTAAATTATTATCTCTCTAAAGACTCCAATATTAGTGAAGAATTAAATTAAGGGAGTCCCGGGCAGGTCAGCCAAATAATAACCATACCTAGACAAATTATGGGCACTAGGTTGTTATTAATGCTATACTAGTTATTTCAGTAGAGCTAATATGATAGATCGAAAATGAGAAAAACAAAAAGAATAATTCAATTTTATTCACATACATCAACATTTGAAATAAGTTCTCTATTTCTAAAATTTAACATGGTTGTTTCTATTTTTATCTTCTTCACTTTCTTTCTCTCTTTCATCTAATTCCTCCCTCATCAGTGCCTTCTCTCTCCTCTAGGTACTCCATGTTATTATTTATTGATTTGTTTTTACATTATTATATAACAATTGTGTTATTTTAACATGTCGAAATTTGTTAAAATTGTAACCTTATTAGGTTATCACCTAACTATAATATGATCGAGTAGAGTTAGTGATAGCCTGATAGCTAGCTCATCAGTAAAAAAAAAACGAATTTCATTTTTAAAGAGTATTTATTGAACTAATAAAAAGACTTCAAATTAAACTTTAGCTTAATAAACTAATGATGAGCTTATTTTTCTAACTTCTTAACAAACTAAGTAAACTGAAAATTAATTAAGTACCCTAAGAAATGACTATTCTCATCACTTCACACTTATTATAACAAAGCAACAAACATGTTGCAACTGTTTAAATTAAAACTATATGTACTCATCTTACTTTAGACTATATTCTATCAACTTACAATTTTACACTTTATAAATGAAATGTTATAAGTTGATATATTTTTATTTTTAATTTTATATACCTGAGTAATAATTTGGAATTAATAATTTAGTATTATTCTAACTAGGCACTAATAGCAGTTTTATTTAGAATTGTATTTGCATGTTCTTGTACGATCTTCCAAGCGATAATCACGTGTTCTTGCTGCGTGAGAGTTGCCCCAATAGCACACCTTATAATGAACATTCCATCCACCATGGCGTGACTCATGTATACTCTTCCTGATTCGTTCATCGAATCCAATAATTTTCTATTGATTTCATTTGCATCACCGCCATGAGCAACTGAGGGTATAACTCTAAAGCAAACCATAGCGAGATTTCTAGGAACCACAATCTCAAACCTCTTATCCAACTTCACCAGTTCTTCAAAACTCTTTGCCATCTCAACATGGCTTCTTAGAAAATTTCTGAGATTTGAAATGCCGTAACTTCGAAGAACAAGCCATACTTTAAGAGCACGGAACCTTCTGCTTAGCGTAATTTGCCAATCTTTGTAATCCACAACTTGCTTCGATTCAGAAGCGTTGTTATGCAAATACGAAGGGTTTGTTGAGAGCGATTTGATCAAAGAATTTGGATCTTTAACCCAAAGACAACAACAATCCAAATTGGTTAGAAACCATTTGTGAGCGTTGAGGCTAAAAGAATCTGCATCTTCAACGCCATCGATCAGGTGTCTGAACTCTGGACAAATGCACGCGCTACCTGCATACGCCGCATCCACGTGGATCCACATTCCATAATTTTTCGCCACGTGGCACAACGCTCCAACTGGATCAATGGCCGTTGTAGAAGTTGTTCCAACGGTTGCACACAAGTAGCATGGAACTAATCCGCTATGGAGATCTTTCTGAATGGTTTTCAACAACGATTGTGGTAACAACGAGAATGAACTCGATCTCGAAGTCTTAATGGCTCTGAAGTTGTTTGGATCAAACCCTGCAATATGAGCGGCTTTTTGAACCGCACAATGTGTTTGATCTGAGCCGTAAACAACGAGCTTTCCAATATTGTCTCTTCCTATCAGGTTAAGCATTCGATCTCTGGCGGCGACTAGTGTTGCCAATATTGCCTCGCATGTTGTGCCTAACATGACGCCGCCGCCGTGACCAGTGAAGAGGAATTCTTTTGGTAGCCGGAGCTCCTGGCCGAGCCAATCCATGACCATGGTCTCAAGCTCAGTTGCAGCCGGGGACGAGAGCCAGTTGAATCCAACGGTGTTGAGTCCAGTACTGAGCATCTCGCCCATGAAACCAGCAGTGCTACCACTTGAAGGGAAGAATGCAAAAAAATTAGGACTCTGCCAGTGTGTAATTCCCGGAATTATGTGTCGTTTTATGTCCTGAAGGATGATTTCAATGGATTCAGAGCCAAAAGGAGCATAAGATGGAAGATTTTTTTGAAGATAACCAGGATCAACTTGACTTAGAACCGAATAGTTTTCAATATTATGGTAATAATCGGCAAGAAAGTCAACTATCATATAGCCTTGTCTCTTAAATTCTTCAGGATCCAATGGATTGTTCATGCTGAATGAATTGTAATCATTGTTGCTACCCATTTGGTGTATTTTGATCGATGTTCTTTATTTTGGATTTGGTATGTAAGATTTAGGCTCTTCATTTTGTAGGGTATATATAGATGCCAATAGAAAGGAATATTCTATTGATTGCAAAGGAATATTCTATTGGTTGCTTTCATTTTTTTTATTTTTCAATTTTTTGTTCCCATGGAAGAATTAATTTTTTTCCCATAGAGAAGATAATTTAGGTAATATTTATTTTGCTCTCCAGAAATTAAAAAACCAATTAATCTAGTTTCCGATTTTTTTTAATTAGAATTACCAACTCAATTCTCTAAATGTGATTTTTGTTAGTTTTTGAATAATTTTTTATCTTACAACCGTTATTAAAATAGGGATATTAGAAAGGTTGATGTATAAATTTTAAAATTTCAATCTATTTTAGGTAATATGCTCTCCAGAAATTAAAAAACCAATTAATCTAGTTTCCGATTTTTTTTAATTAGAATTACCAACTCAATTCTCTAAATGCTAAATGTGTTAGTTTTTGAATAATTTTTTATCTTACAACCGTTATTAAAATAGGGATATTAGAAAGGTTGATGTATAATTTTTAAAATTTCAATCTAAG
>NC_029787.2:30697988-30700449 GCF_000816755.2 Arachis ipaensis | reverse complement strand
TATTAAAAAGTTTGGTGTCCAAATTTTTTTAAAAATATTCTTTATTATATATAATTTACAAAAAAAAAATATTTTCTAAAATTTGAATTTGAGACTTTTTCATTAAATTATAAATCACTTGTCATCTCATTAATTCAACCTTTATTATTTTTGTACATATTTATACATATATACTATATATAATGGGGATATTAGAAGGGTTGGTATTCAATTTTTTTTTATTACGTATAACTCATAAAATTTTATTATTTCTAAAATTTGAACTCAAAAAAAATTAGTTAAATTATAAATCACTTCCCATTTTAGCTAATTTATTTTTTATTATTTTTATACATATTTAATAAATAAAAGAGTAAATTAACAGGGACCATCAATCTAAATAGTTAAATGCCATTCAAATATTGTAACCAACGACTGGTTAATCTGAGAACAATTTTTTTATTATGACCAACATAGCACGCATTTGAATTTAATTCATTTGATTATATTAATGTCTATGAATCTTATTTTAGTTGAAGTCTTACAAACTATTTATAGATATATATTTTATTAATCATAATTAAAAGATGTTCTCAACAAGACACACTGACAACAATAATAATAATATTAACATTACACTAACTAATATGAGATAAAAATTTAGCTAGAAACTAATAAAAGTTGCATTTTTGGGGAAAAAAATGAATATAACATATATAAACTAGAAATTAAAAAAATTAAAATGAGCTTTACCTCGAGCATAATTTATTAAACTAATAACAACATTATAAAAATGATACATCAATTTTACTGTTAAATAATTAAATAACATTATCTAATTAAAAATTTCAGGTCACATATATTTGTTTGCCTACTGAACATTATCATTAGATTTATTTATTCTATGCCTGATGACACTCTGGAAACGAAAGAACCACAAAATGTTTGCTCTGTTTCTTTTATTACAACTTAAGATGGACGTACTTTTCTTCTTCTTTCTAGCTACTGCACATGTGGCTTAATTAAATCACTCCAAACCTATGAAACTTTCTTCGTTAGCGATTCCTGTCTAAAAAAAGGGGACACTTTGACTTTCAATCTTTTTATTTTGGGACAATACGATTTATCTGTTAAAAAATTCATTAAATAATAACAAAAATTAGTTTTGTGAGGATTTTATTTGTATTTCGTGAGGGTTTTAAACCTCTACAAACTATTAATAAGTTTGTTTTTGAAAAATTCCTTCAACCATGGTGGTTAAGCGAAGAAAAATCATTGATAAAAATGATGCCGCAGAAAAAAGTAATTGTAGTACAATACTTTTTAAAGGAAAAAAATAACATCGAATAAGAAATAAAAGAAGAGAACTTTAATGTTAATAATATTGGTATTGATGATGATGACGGTAGAAGAGATAATAGTGATAATGATAAAGTATGGTTACACAATAAAATAATAAAAGTAGGAGTGATAATAATGAGGATGAAAAAGGTAGTGGTAGTAATTGGTTATATTGTTAAAAAGATTTTTGTGGGGGTTTAAAACCCCCACAAAATACAAAAACTTCACAAAATTAATTTTTGTTATTATTTTGTAATTTTTTTAACAAAAAAATCGTATTGTCCCAAAATAAAAAGGTTAAGGACCAAAGTGTCTATTTTTTTTTGGACAGCTTTGTTCTTTGTGAAAATTAAAAAAGACTTTAAATTATTATTATTATTATTATTATTATTGTTATTATTATTATTATTATTATTATCAATTTAAATTTTTAAAATAAATAATTATATAACCGTCATAAATAATGACACATTCATCTAAATTAGTTGCCCCACATTCAAGAGTGCTATGACTGGTATCTATATATATGGGGATATGCCTATATAAAAAAGAAAAACATGAGTGTTATTAAAAGGAAAATAGAACAATAATATTGTACATATTGTAATGAAATCTTAGCATTGTTGGATAATTTTAAATAAAAATAATAAAAATACAAGTGGATTTAATTAAAGTTTAACTGTTCAGCAACTCTTACCAACATTATTCTAATTAATTGAGAAAGTTAATTAGAGAAAAAGTATTTATGATATAAAAATGTTTGGCAATTAAGTTATTGAAATATTAATATTACCCTTTTGGTCATGTATGTGACTTTGCTTGATCAATTAGTTTAAACAATCTTTGAAGTTAATCATTTTTTAGGGCAACTGATTCATTCTATACTCCCATATAAATTCTAAGTCTAAAGTGCCCCTTTAAGAATTAATGTTATTTATAATACAAGTAAACAACATTAATATTCCTAAAAGGTTATTTTATTCTTTTTGACATTAGTCCTTAAAGGTTTATTTTAGTCTTTTAAAATTAATTTTTAAAAAGGGTATTTTAGAATTGGAATTAACTAAGAGGGTATTTTAGTTATTTTAAAATTAAATTTTTATTTCTAATATAATTAAATAAAATCAAGATTAAAAGATTA
>NC_029787.2:30695626-30697545 GCF_000816755.2 Arachis ipaensis | reverse complement strand
TATAATATTTTTTAAAATTAATCAAAAGGATATTTCAACCATTTAGTTATTAATGTCAAGAACATGTTAGAATGAGAAATTATATAATATATTTTTTAAAAAATAAGTAAAAATAAATATTGACACAGATAATATAATTCATTTATCACTTACTTATTCATATATGTTTTTTAATTCATCAATACATATTTAATTTGTCGCTGTACCAAAACAACTATCTAATATTGCATACATTCAAAACGTTATTGGTGTGGAGCCATGTGATAAGTCCATAACACTTTATAAGATGCACGTTTTATTGAAGAGGCTAGTTAGCAGCCTGGACCCCCTTACTTGAATGGTCTATGTTGTGGAGCCACGACACAACGTTAGCGTAATAACCATTAAAATAGGGGTGGCAACCGGCAGGTAGGGGCGGATTTTTGCTCTACCCGATCCAGTCTCGCTACAACAATTTGTATAGAATTCGCCTCGCTTCTATCCGTATGTAGTAAAATATTGAATTCTAATCTGTCTCTGTGGGTACTCTATCCGTCCTTATAATTATTAAAATCTAATAAATAAAATTAATTTTCAAAATTTATATAACCATAAACCATCATCACATACATAACATAAATTAAATTAAAAATTTAAATATGATACAATATTATTAATTATTTACTAATTATTTTTAATATATTATACATATTATATATATCGGAGCGGATAGGGACGGATAATATCTAAACCTGACCCCGTCCCGCCCCTCCCAAGAACCTGTCCCGCTAAAAATCCGTCCGAAGCGAATAAGGGCGGGGTGAGTACCTGCGGATTCAATGGTGTTGCTATCCCTACATTAAAAACTAAATAATATGATACGTTTTTAGTATTATGTTTTTTTAAAAAATTGTCAAATAATATAAAAAATTATTTGGACATAATAAGTAGTATGACCTTAATGGTAACGTTGTTTAAAAATTACTTACATATTTATTAAATGCAAAGCGTCTAACATAACAGTGACACTTTTCTACTTTTATATTACTTCTAGTTTTTGTTTTAGTTTTGAAAAACAACTTCTTCCAACAACGTAACAAAACGTACAATCTTCTACTTAAAAAACAAAAAATTAGAAAAGCAATACAGAAAAATTCCTTTCTCAAAAATTAAACCAAACAAGCCCTAAATTTTAGGGTGTGCTCTAACTTTTGTAAAGGCTATTATATGCATACTAGTAGTTATATAATTATTCATATATTTTTTATTTTTTTTTTTGAAACATAGGAAGCTCAACACATTACAGTGGAGCAAAATACACAAACATAAAATACAGAACATAAAACAGACAACATAAAACCTGACCCCTGCAGACCGAGAAACAATTTCCTGGCACCTCCAACTATGTTATCAATTCCCTAAAGAATCACCTCCAGTCCACTCATTGTAGCTTGACACTGTCTTTGTGTGAATAAAGTCAATACTGGCGATGTTATTATTGAATATTCTGACATTACGTTTCAACCAGATGTTCCAGATCACTGCAAAGAACGCTGTCATCCATACTCTCTGTCCTTGTCTTCTGTTGTACATGCCCATCCAACTTTCGAATAGACCTTTCATGTTCCCAGGAATAACCCAATCTCTACCAAAGAAACGCAACCAAGAACACCATACTTGCCATGTTACCTCACACCTGATAAATAAATGCTCAACAGTTTCTACCCCTTTGTGGCACAGGACACAGATATTATCATTATGAATATCAACTCCTATTCTTATCAATCTCTCATTGGTATTAATTCTACCAATTAGCACAAACCAACCAAAAAACTCAATTTTTGGGGATATCAGGCCTTTCCATAGAGCATTTGTGAAGCTCAATTCATATATTTTTTATTAGTTTAAGTTTTTTTAAAAAATAATTATATAAATACTAT
>NC_029787.2:30689165-30695172 GCF_000816755.2 Arachis ipaensis | reverse complement strand
ACTTAAAAAATTTTATTAAATATATAATCATTTATATATTTTTTATTAATTCAAATTTAAAAAAATAATTTTATGACACATACTATATTTTTTAAAAAAATAATGTGCTATTTTAACTTTTAGATACGATGGTGTCCATGTTATTTTAACGCGCAAAACGTTGAAATATTAGTATAAGATTATTAAGATTAAAGTAATAAAGAGAAGTAAAAGATAATTGTGGGGTTGTCCTTCTGTAATAGGTTAATAACCATCCGTGAGATTAAGCATTGAAGATATTATTTTGGAAATAAATATAATAAGGAAAGAAGCTAATTGTGACTTGACAAGCTTTTTAGTAGAACCGGTTGACTAAGATTCCGTTTGCATTTGGTCATGAAAGGGAAAAAAAAGTTTATGGTTTGTAACTAAAATTAAAGGGAGAAAACAACCTCAACAACCACATCAACAACAGATGACGTTTCCTTGAATGGTTAGGTTCTTAATTAAAGGTGTTTATGGGTCGATTTAGTTTGAATTTAGAATAAAATTAGAATCGAATTAATTAAATTGTAATTTGTTTAGATTTATATTTTTTTTGTGTATATCCAAATTAAATTAAACCGATTAAAAATGAATTGATTCAGTTCGAATGATTGAGTAATTAATAAAATGTTCGAGTCTACAAGTTGATTCAGGTTTTACATTTTTAAATTATTATCGAACCAATTAACAGAGAGTATCATCGATTCGGTTCGAATTGTACTCAATTATTCGTTAATTTCAGAATTAATTTAATTAGTTTGATTCGAATTTAGACAAATAATTGAGTACCCAATATCCATAAACACCTCTAATCTTAATGACATGCCACATAAACTTTAACTGAAATGGAGTTAAGAAATGGATCTTTTTATTATTATTTTTATATTTTTTATGCAAAAAATTATTTTGGACTAAAATATGATTATATATGTTTTTAATTTGACTTATGATATTTTTTTTTGTTTAAATAACAACACCAAATTACAATTTTTTTTTAATTTTTAATTTTGATATTAAATTATAAAATTACTTATTTCAAGAGATTAAGTTGATGATAAAAAAAAGGTATATAAAAAATTAGATCTTAACTTACTTTCTTATTTTTCTGATGTACCAAAAATAGAACCGCAAAGATGGATATATATCAATGAGAGAAAAATATATGTATTAAACTACTAATAAATATCATAAGGTAAAATAAAGGAGGCAATTAAAAAGGGAAAAGAAAATTGAGAATGTAATAATGCAGTGTTGACAAACTTATGCATGGGTTCCCTACTCACAATGATAAAACAAGCTTAAGTTCAATTAAATAGCAGAATAAGTTCAAAAAGAGAGACAGTATCCATAAGTGTTAAGTATATAATTATTTTGTTAGAAAATTATTTTAATTTTTTAATTTATTTATAAGTAATATATATATTAATTATAATTACAAATTATGCTATTTTAAATTAAATAATTTATATAATGGTGATCTCATTTATTGTTTTAACTGCTAAATTGAATAAGTCATTATTATTTTTGATTTGGAATTAAATGAGAATAAAATCGGATATTATCTTTTGTTCCTTAGATAATTATCTTTTGAATTTTAGATATATTATCTTTTGGATTTTAGATACTATTTTATTTGGCCTTTAGGGTTTAATGGGTGCCATGCTCAAATATAAATAATGCCTTCAGGATTTCGGTCCCCAATATACTAAAGCCGCCTTTGTTGCTCTTTCTCCATCAAAAGAGTTGCAATTCAGCCACCTAGGAATACAGAAGGCTTTGGTTGAGGAATATCGAAAGAACTACAAGATCCAAATTCTTCCTTCAATTTCTGATTTTTATGAGTAAAGATACGCTTCCACATTATGATATTTTTTTGTGATTCAATATGGATGATCTGGGTTAATAAAATAATTTATTCAAACAAGTAGTATCAGAGCATGTAAAGAGAATATTATGAATCCTTTTTTCTCAGAATTCTTTAACCCAAAGATCATTCATGTTAAATCATTAAGAAAGAAAATACTTGAATGCAAAAGTGTACCTGAATTCATAAACATGAATCATGATCGGAAAAATTTGGATCTTATGATTCTTTCGATCTTCCTCAACCAAAGCCTTCTGTATTCCTAGGCGGCTGAATTGCAACTCTTTTGATGGGAAAAGAGCAACAAAGGCGGCTTTGGTATATTGCAGACCGAAACCCTGAATGCACTATTTATATTTGAGCATGGCACCATTAAACCCTAAAACCCAAATAAAATAGTATCTAAAGTCCAAAAGATAATATCCGGTTTTATTCTCATTTAATTCCAAATCAGAAGTAATAATGACTTATTCAATTTAGCATTTAAAACAATAAATGAGATCACCATTATATAAGTCATTTAATTTGAAATATCATAATTTGTAATTATAATTAATATATGTATTGCTATATGGATTGGGGTTGAGGAGGATTCTCATCATTTTCCTATACTGTAGCAGTATCTTAATTAAGCAACAATAGTATTCACATTGTTCTCTTGTACTGTTACTGGATCTACAATAGGATTCTCATTTTGCTCTTTTACTATAACTGTATCTTGAACAACAATAGACACAATAACCTAATCATTGTCAGTTACAGAATTATCATCAAAAGCAACATTCTTAATATTTTCTTCCCCCCCAAACTCAACATCCTCAAGAAATCTCTCATTTTTCGTTTCAAAAATAGACCTTAATGCAGGATTGTAAAACTTGTACCCCGTGAACGCTCAGCGTAACCAACAAAGTAGCAACTAATTGTCCTTGAGTCCAATTTTCTTTCATGTGGCCTATAAGGTCACGCCTTAGCTGGACATCCCCAAATATGCAAATATTTTATACTGGCCTTTTTCCAGTCCAAATTTCGTAAGGAGTTTTGTTAACTACTTTGCTTGACACCCTATTAAGGATATACACTGCGATTTTTAAGACTTCTCCCCAGAATGATTCAGGTAAGGAAGAATGACTAATCATACTTCTCACCATGTCCTTAAGAGTTCGGTTCCTTCGCTCTACAACACCATTCATGCTAGGTTTGCCTGGTATGGTGTATTGCGGAACAATATCATACTCCTCTAGAAAAAGTGCAAAAGGCCCGGGACGTTGCTCACCTGAACTGTCATATCTTCTTTAGTATTCACCACCACGATCAGATTTGACAACTTTAATTTTCTTTCCAAGTTGAAGTTCAACTTCAGCTTTGAAAGACTTGAAAACATTCAAGACTTGGGACTTTTCATGAATTAAATATAGATACCCGTAACGAGAGTAATTATCTATGAACGTAATAAAGTACCGTTGTCCATTCCAAGAGACAGTAGGGAATGGGCCACATATATCGGTATGTATCAGTTTTAAGACATCTTTAGCTCTCTTAGCACCTAATTTCCTTTCGTTTTTCCTTTTCTCCTTTATGCACTCAATGCAGACTTCAAAGTGCGCCAAATTTAGGGGTCCAAAAATTCCATCCGACACGAGCCTCTGAATTCTCTATTTAGAGATGTGACCTAGGTGTTTGTGCCATAATGATGCCAAATTCTCATTTAGTTTTTGTTTTGTATCCGTTTGCAGTATTTAATTATTATAGGAATTTAAGTCAAGCCGATATAGATTATCCACCAAATGACTAGAGCAAATATTATTCGAATTATAAAAGAAACTGACTTTATTGTCTTCGAACGAACAAAAATAACCTGATTTGTCCAAACGAGAAAAAGAAACCAAATTTCGTCTAAATGACGGTACATAAAATGTCTCTAATAAATCCAAGTAAAATTCACTTGTGGAACATAATCTAAAGGTTTATATAGCTTCGACTGCAACTATATTGCTGTCTGCCACATCGATGTATCTTTCGGCATCACTTGGTGGTCGGCTCCACAAGCAACCCTGCATAGTAACACTTACATGAGTAGTAGCAACAGAATCTACCCACCAAGTATCAACAGGTGCATAACTCAAACTAGTCTCAGAACAAACAAAAGTAAGAATTATACATTTCTTTACACACCAAGTGGCATATTTGGTACAATCCTTCTTCATGTGTCCCACCTTCATAAAGAAGAAACAGGTTGCAACTTAATCCTGTTTCTTAGACTTTTTCTGCTGGGAAGGCATATCTGCAGTAGTATCACGCTTTCTTTTATACTGAGAAGATGAAGTCATGTGAGTACTTTCAGTCTTATCTTGCTGTAGCGTTTCTTCTTCTTGCACACAGTGAGATATAAGCTCATTTAATGACCAAGTGTCCTTCAGAGTGTTATAACTCACTTTGAATTACCCAAAGTGTGCAGGAAGGGTGATCAAAATGAAATGCACGAGTAAGTCTTCACACAACTCTAACTTTAGTGCTTTCAATTTTGAAGCAGAATGAGACATTTTCATAAGGTACTCCCTTATGTTCCTTTTATCTTTATACCTCATGGAGACAAGTTTGCTCAAAAGGCTACTTGCCTCCGCCTTTTCATTCTTAGCAAAGAATTTTTCAACATCTTTTAGGAACTGTTTGGCATCTTTATCCTCAGTAATTGAGCCCTGAAATGCCTCAGGAATTGAGGATCATAATGCTCATTCCATTGGATATCTCCCACTTCTCTATTTTAACCTCATTGAGATTTTCTAGAATGGAAGTGGGTTTCTCCTCTCGAAAGAGCTATATCCAGATCCATACAACCGAGGACAATCTCCACGGTATCCTTCCAAACTTTAAAGTTTGAACCATTTAGCATAGGAATATTGCTAATTTGTGCAGAAACATTGGTAGCTAAAGCCATAGTTTCTAGATTAGAACAAAAGGAACATGCAGTAAATATTAGTTAAATAATGGGAAAAAATCCATATTGAGATATCTAGAACAACATTAATTTTCAATCTTTGGATAGAAAAATTAACTGTAAGTGATACTCTCATTGCAATAATCAAATATTGTCAAAATTCTTGTCACACATTAAGCCTTTCTTTGGATCGACTGAATGCACACATGGAAACTTAAACTTCGCAACCTATTTATTATAGCATATATTTTCTATTAATTGGCCAAACAATAATCTTCCTTTGGGCCAATTATTGACCGCATAATTAATAGAAAATAAATAAAAGTGTGCAATGCTTATTATTTGGCCAAACAATAAACTTTCTTTGGGCCGATTATTGTTCGCATAAATAATAAGCATTACTTTATTCTTAATTAGCTACCAAATATGTATTTACCATCAATATGTGTATGTAATTCGGTCAAATACAGACCTTCCTTTGAGCTGACCAATATTAGCATGAATTTAATATCACAATATTCCTAATGTTTTGAATAGATCAATTTTAGGCTACTTTGGCATCATAATGTTCAATCAATTTATTCTAAAATCAAATCTTTTTAAAATAGGTGGATATAATAATCCAAATAGTTACTAACTTTCTTATGTAACAATAAAAAAAATACTTAAATTCTAAGAGGAATTAAATCTTAATAGTGTCTTTTCGGTCCTTAAAAAAAGACATAGTTATAACTGTTCAACAAATTCATATGGCAAAAATTTTTTTTGATCCATTAAGATTAGAATCAATCATTATGATTCAACAAAACAAAAAAATAATGAATTTACCAAAATAATGAATTCGTATAGAATGGTATAAAAAAAATAAACAAATGAATAACTTTTTTATTTTAAAAAAGAAATCGGATTTACAAATTAAATCATAGTGCATACAAAAAGCTTTATGATAAATATGCTAATTCTATGGATCTGCAGTGTCCATAATCAAGAAATTAATTAAATTCTTTTAATTTTACAAATTAACCACTCTAATATTTGGGATTCGAGACACAGACAAAAAAAGTATGCACATATATAACAGAATGCAACAATTTTTTTTAATATACCTTTTGTATTTTTTATGTGCTTTTCATGTACTATTTGTGTATTCTTTATGCACTTTTTTATGTACTTTTTTTATGTAC
>NC_029787.2:30681942-30688974 GCF_000816755.2 Arachis ipaensis | reverse complement strand
AATTAAAGTTATTTTAATTATTTTTTTAGCAATGGTATAACTTATATATTTCCACAAGTTTTTTTTTTCTTTAACTAGAAAATGTACCATATAAGTAGTTTTTCAAATAACTAATAAAATATTAAAATTTAGTCACTATTGAAGTCTATTTAAAATTTTAATTTGCAAAATTAAAATTATTTTGCCAATTACGATCCAACAAAAAATATCTTTTTCAAAGAAAAGTATTAGTTGACCGACATTTTTTTTTCTCATTTTTTACCGTATATTTTTATCAATACTAACCAATTCTTTTATTTTCTATGCTAAAAATAGTGTCCCCTAATGTTTTTTAGGAATATGAAAGTGAAATGTTTTAAGATAAAATATGACATATATATAAATTTAAATAATATACCTCTGACAACCAAGCAATGTGATGCATTCATATTGTATTGGAAGGTTAATAAAATGTGCTTAAATGGTATGGTTGGTAGTTCACTGACAACCAAGCAATGTGATGCATTCATATTGTATTGGAAGGTTAATAAAATGTGCTTAAATGGTATGGTTGGTAGTTCACTGACAACCAAGCAATGTGATGCATTCATATTGTATTGGAAGGTTAATAAAATGTGCTTAAATGGTATGGTTGGTAGTTCACTGACAACCAAGCAATGTGATGCATTCATATTGTATTGGAAGGTTAATAAAATGTGCTTAAATGGTATGGTTGGTAGTTCACTGACAACCAAGCAATGTGATGCATTCATATTGTATTGGAAGGTTAATAAAATGTGCTTTAAATGGTATGGTTGGCTAGCTTATCTATTATATAAAAATCGATTTTCTGTCTTTAATGATAGAGTTGACGTGGCATGCTTCTAAGAGTATTTTTCGATTTATTTTTTTTAACTCATTAAATATAAGTTATTACGATAAACTAAATATATCAACTAATTGATTTGATTAGATATTTAAATATAATATAATTTATTATAATTTATATCAATTTGATTTGGTAATATTTCCTAATTCATTTATTTTAATATTCTCTTAGTATTTTTTAATTTAATTCTTTTAATTTATTAAACCAAATTTATTGTGTGTACTAATTAATTAATTTGATTAATTTATTAGTCATTAAATAATAAATTATTTCATTAATTATTTGTTTGACAAATATTATAATCTAAAAATGTCTCAATTTAAGTATTCTACCGCTGTCGATGGAAGTTGAACATGTAGTAATTCAGGGTAACCATGATATTTTTTATAGTATTATATAAAAAAATATTTTAAAAATGAATATACCCATTGTAATTAATTTTCTTTGTCAATATGTTATCTTTTACCTAACAAACAATATCCATGTTGAATATATTATTTTCATCGGAAGCCATACATGATTGATTGATAATTCTATATATAAAAATACTCATGTGGTAGCTAAATACCATATTGTTATCTCGTTAAAGTTAATTCTCTTACGATTACGCGAATGTGATTCTCCTATGATTATGCGAATGTATAGCACTATCATATGAAAATTGATTGGATTACATTTATGTTCAACGAGGTAGGTGATCTTTTAGGCCTAATCACGATCAGAGTTGAGGAAGGTTTGAAAAATGCTAACAATACAAAAACTTTTTATTTTTAATACCCAATAATAAATATGTAAATTAAAATTAATATTGTACCGTACAAAATCATAAAATGTATAGCATACTCAAAACATATCCAATCCGTATTAACTGTTATTGTTTATCAGTTATATTATGATAAATCTGGTTATTAAAAAAGATTAAAATTAACTTAAATATACACAATATTATTTTATGCTTTTCATTTTTATTTTATTATCATAAAAAGTCATACATATTATAAGAGAACCTCGTCTTTTTACTAACGGTTCTTCCATTCAATGGTTTCTATAAAAAAAAAAAGCATAATAATATTGTGTTTGGCAAGAATATATGAAATTTTGAAAGGTTGAAGTATAGGTTTAGTCCTTAACATATTCGTAAATGAAGTGCAGAGTAGATAAAAAGATAGCTAATAAAAGAGAATAAATTACCATTGGAAAAGTATATAGAACCAAGAGGTTACCAGCAAAAAATTAAACAAAACCATATTAATTTATATTAATAATTAATTTTAAATTTATGGAATTCAAAATTCAAAAAATTTAAAATTAATTAAGTAAACCTAATTAAAATTTATAAAAACCTTCTTTTTCTCTCTCACATTAACCTACCCACCCTAATTAAAACCTATAAAAGCCTTCTTTTTCTCTCTCACATTAATCTACCCACCTCCAACAATCACACACAGACCTCTCTCTCTCACCAATGCTGCTGGAAGCGCCGGCGACTTCCATGCTCTCCGGGACGCCCTCAACAAGCACATCCAAGACAACCGCTTCAACACGAAGTCCACCTTCGACTTCGTCACCAACAAAACCTTCTCCTCTTCCCTCCTCAACCACCTCCTTCAAACACTATCCACCCTCAACCGCGGCGTTACTCGCAAGAACGCGTTCGAAGCAGTTGAAAGCTCCATGAAAGAAAGCTAGCTGTTGGGGGGAGTGAGGATAAGGACTGAATTTGCCTAACACTCCTCTCATAATTGATTATTTGTTGCTGACATAGCTTATTCTCTTGAATCCACAAGCTCTTGAGGGTTATGGTGCGGTCCATGAGCCAAATTATCGGTGAGTGCAACTGCTTGTTGCTTATCATCACTACGGTAATATAAAAGCTTGGGCAAATTTGTATATGTAATGTATATTATTTTATACTTTATAGATAGAAATGCTTCATTATGGTATAATATGGGACATGATTGTCTCAAGATCTTCTGTTGATCATGAGCCGTATAATTAGATTGATACCTACAGGAAAGCCGATATCGACACATTCCCAGAATATGATAAGTTTCGAGATGGTTATGGCATCATTGAAAACTATGGTGATCGACGATAGATAAACCTGCCAGGTTTCGAGGACATGACCGTGATGATTATGCATATGATGACTATGGCTACAAGTCCCGTGCTTCTCATCATATGATTATGTATATGATGACTATGGCTACAAGTCTCGTGCTTCTCATCATCGTAGGGAGGATAGCCATGAGAGGGGATTATAAAAAAAATATTCGTTTAAAATGAAAAAAAAATCTTAATACTTAACAAAAGAAACATCCAATTATATTTTAGCAAAAATAATTAAATATTTATAAAATTTAAAAAATATGAAATTTTTAAAGAAATAGAGACATTCACATTTGTAATACAAAAAAATTCGAAAAATATATAAAAGAACATCCATTTAGTATGAAAAAGAAATATTTTGATACTTAGTAGGAGAAACATCCATATATATTAACGCGTACAGATTTTGGATTCACCCAAAAGTATTTGGTTGATTTTTGGCTAATACCCTTTTGGTTCCCTAGCATTGCTCATTACCATTTATATCCATGAAAGATACGAACGCTGACAAATGTATCCATATAAGAATAAAACGACAATTGTACCCACAGAAGATAGCTTCCGTGTGCCAAGAATACCCTAGCTAACGGATCAATTGTGTAACCAACATCCGGGTACTCTTGGCACACGGAAGCCATCTTCCGTGGTTATAATTGTCATTTTATTCTTATATGGGTACATTTATCAGCATCTGTATTTTTTATGGGTACAAATGGTAATTTATTCAATAAAAAAAATAAATAGTTAAAGCTTTCTCAATACTAACCGTCGTAGTGTATGACAGGTGTTCTATAATTTTTTTAGATTTGATTGTGTCTTTATTATTATATGTTGTTCTATTTAATTTATACTAAAAAGACTTGTGATAATCATCTTCTCGTGGTAGTGTAAAAGTTGTAAGTATTATATTTACTTTGTTTGCTCTTAAATCTTATGTCCTTGATGGATATTTGTGATTGAGTAATTATTAAAAGAAATAATTGGTTTAATATCTATTTTATGTTCTATTTAAAGTAATTATATATTTTATTGTTATTTTAAAAATTATTATATAATTTTAAAATCATTTAATTATGTTTTTTTTTTTAAAGCATTGTCATTATTGGAGAGTAACTAATGTTTGTGATAGTCTAAAATTAAAAAACAAAAATACAAAATATTAATATACTGATTTTTGAAGTATAAATCTTGAAGTAAATATATGTGATTCTAATTAATGATCATAATTAAAAGTCTTTATTTTATTTCAATTTGTTTAGGACATGTTTATCTTAAATTTTATTTCTTTATTAATTAGTATTCACTACAACAATATAGATTATTTTTTAGGGTTATAATGTGTAAAAGAAAATTAAAATTTGTCAAAAAAATAAATTTTGACACTATTTTAACTATAAAAATATGTTAATAAAAATTTTGTCAAAAATAGTATTTTTAACATATAAGTGATTGTGAAAAAAAATTTAAATCTTATTTTGATAAATATTGTCTGTCAAAAATAATTTGTTAAAAAATTTTGAGAACATATTTTCTGTGATACTTATTAATTGTCAAAAATACTATTTATTTTGACACTTATTGATTATAAAATAGTTTCAACAAAAAATTTTAACAAAGAATGAAATGAGGTCTTGAAACTAAAGAATAAATTGAGATTTTGAAGATAAAGAATGAGTAGTATAATCCTAAACTGAGAGCAGTGTGATGTCAAAATTAACAGAGCCCAAAGAAAAAGAAAATTAGTGGAGTAAATTAAAAACAAATAAGTATCAAAATTGAGGAGTAATTTTTTACGGTCAAATTATTCGTCAAGAAAACATAGAAAATTTGACATTTGTGATATTTGTCAAAAATATATATTAATTTTGACATTTAATTATGGTGTTAAAGGTAAAAATCTCTCTATAACCACTAATATCGCCGATAACAAAATTATAAGTCTCTATAAAATAAAAATAAAAAATATATAATTTTAAAGATATTAATCATAGACTATGGACAAATTTTTTTACAAAAAAAATTATGGATCAACATGTAATTTTTTTATATTTTATTTTGTTCTAAAATTTTTCAGACTTATCAACATTTAAGTTATCTATACATCATTTCTCAAAATATTATGATTTCACAAGTTATAATATATGGAGTAAATCATCTTTATAAACCATTTGCAAATCAATTTTATGTATATCTGCCAAAGTAAAAAAAATTACGCGCACGTCTCAATTTACATATCTATGTAAATCAAATTTATGGAGTTCGAATTATTTGTTTTCGTAGTAAATCAAATTTATAAGATTCAAATTACTTGGATGTTATCCATGCTACTAAATCGAATGAAGGAGATTCGATTTACAATGAGTTGAATTGCTATTAAGTGAGTATAAATCGAACCTTATTGCTTCGATTTAGCATGGACCATATAAATCGAAATTTATAGATTCGATTTAGTAGGGGATGACATAATTCGAATTCATTGAATTCAATTTACTTTCGAATCACAATGTCAAGTAATTCGAATTCTATAGATTCAATTTATTACTTATTACCCTAATTCGAAGTCATTAAATTCGATTTATATAGAAATGTAAATGGAGATAACTAGGCAACATTTTTGGGTTTGGAGAATTTAGGTAATTTTGGAGTGGTTTTGGTTTATCAACATAAATTAACCTAATATGTAATATTAGTTATTGTTATATATATATATGAAAAATGTGACTTATGTATGCATTGTTTGGATTAAAAGAATTTGTAGGAAAATAAAATGTTAGAGAAGAAAATAGATGAAAAAATTAATTTTTTATTATTTGGATCAAGAAAAAAATTGAATGAAAAACATAAAATCTATGTGGAGCTCATATAAATTTTTTCTCTTTAAAATTGCAAAAAAATTTATGCAGAAGTGCAAACATGGGTTAAAATACAAAGTTACCATTTGAATTATAATTTATATATAATATATAAAAACATTAATATAATTTTACTTTATTATAATTTTTTCTCTTCTTTCTTTTTCCTTCCATCCAAGCAAAAGAAATTTTTTCTCTATTTTCTTTCCATTTATTTTTTCTTCATCTAAACACACACACAAAAATATACTTTTCTTTTCATTTTGCTTCCTCTCATTTTCTTTCTTTCTATTTTCTTTCCTCTTATTTTTTTATCTTATATTCAAACAATAATTTAGTATTTATCTATTTATCTTCTATTAATATTGTTATAACAAGGATACATGTGACTGTATAAAAATGATATAATCTAAACTTTGATTATCTGAGAATTTATTTAATGATATAATCTAAGAGGTAATTAAATAAGAACTTGCAATGACGGAGAAAGAACGGGAGCATTTTTTTTAAATAGGAGTGAGGGATGGGAAGGGGGCTTCACACGCTCCTCTGTGTACTCATTACCATATCTAACTAGCAACGGAGATTCAATTTGAGTCAATTTAAGAGGGGACGTGTGGACTTCATCTGCATTGAGCCTTTAAGGTAATGAACCTAAGTCGAATTTGGGGCCCTAACAATAGATTTTAGTTGATCTTACTTGCATTGAGGTCTTACTAGACCTAAATATATCTTGGATTAATATTTTGAGTCATTGTTATAGCAAATACTATACTATTTAATATTATAACACTTAGTATATGTAAAAGTTGAATATATTTACAAAATATTTTTTAATTCAAATTAAAAAATTAATTATCTCTTTTTTAGTTTTAAATATTATTTTTTAATGTAACAAAAAAGTAAAAATAACAATAATAACTCACATAATTAAAATAGATATTTTTAATATATACATGACACTATATATATCAAGAATTATTATATATGATATATAATTTTTTTCTGTAATGACTATTTATATAATTTATTGAATAATTTTTTCATCTTAATATTTAATAAATTTAACATACAAAATAAGTAACTTAAGTCATCATCTAAAATAATAAGTATAATAGTGTAAATATTTATTTATTTATTAGTAGTAAAAAAATATGTAAATAGTATAAATTGATATTTTTTTAGTATAAAAGCAATAATAAA
>NC_029787.2:30679007-30681874 GCF_000816755.2 Arachis ipaensis | reverse complement strand
GATAGTATGGTCATTTGCTATTTTTTAATGGTAAATATTGTCAAATAAAATAGTGTAAAAAATTAGAAAAAAATATATTTACAAGTTTAGAAAATATTAATTTATTTTTCAATAGAATAAATTATATATTGAATAACAAAAGTTATTATTGGTTTCTCTTCACACTAACTAATACTTAACAATGGTGTTTCGATACACCATGTTATCAAGAAATATTAATCGATCTAATAACTTTTCTAATGACATAAGTTTATAAATTTGAAAATTTAAAAATCATTTCATAAAATGTGAAGTTTTAACAAGTAACAATGTTGATCATATTGTTTTGACTTCAAGAATGAATACGATACCAACAAATAAAATTGTTCTAAGTAAATTTTAACAAAGACAAAAGTCTATAAGTATTGCTATTAATGAAAAATTAATCTATTTTAAAGACAAATACAATTTTTTTTACGGATTTTTTAACTCGACAAGTCGAGGATTAATCCACCACATATTGATGCTCTATTTATTTAGGGTGAAATTCGAACTCCAAATACTTGCTTAAGCACACAAATGAGATAACCATTCAACTAATTCAAATTAATTAAAATAAATATTAATTATTTTTAATATTTTTAAATTATAAAATATTTATAATAATAATAATTACTATATATATTTTTTATTTAAATTTTAATAAAAAATTTTATATAATTTTATATATTATCCCGTGCAGGACACGAAACATACACTAATATATAACTAGTAATGAAAAATCTGATTCAATACAATAAATAATTGAGTACCTTTCAATAATTCATCTCCACAGTTCCTTAATTATTCTCATAGTAGCATTAGATGCATCCGGAAATAATTGAGTACCTTTTAATAATTAGATTCAATAATTAAGTACCTCTCAATAAATCAACATTACTGTTCTAATATTGTGTGCTAATAATTATATATTATTAAAAATTTACGAAGTAGAAACATTTTTTTGAGTTGTCGTATATTAGATATATCTTTTACACGATACTTATCTGACATTCATTCAATATACGTATTTAATTGGGTTAATAAAAAAAATATAAAATATTTTTCTAGACACGCTTAAACATATCTAAATATCATTAAGTATTATGTCAAACCTTATTCTTAATATGTATTTTTAAAATGAGTTTAGAAATAATATATATTATAAAAAATATTGTTAAAACATATCATTTTTATTTTAATATGAATAAAATATTAAAATATTATTACAATTTATTTAAAAATATTTTATATTTTATATATATGTCATATCTTCGTGTCTTATAAAAAATTTAAATTTTAGTGTTCGCATGTTTCATGTCGTGTCGTATTCGTGTTTGCGTTAGTATCCATATTTTATCGTTAAAAACTTTAATTAAATTGTAATTCATAAAATTTAAGTGATAAAAAATATTGTTTATTTTTATCATATGACAATAATATTAGTTCCATTTTATAATTCAATTAATTATAAATAAATATTTCAATTAATTTTTTTATATCTTCTTATCACAAAATAGTAAGTGTTTTATTACTATAAGAAAAAAATTAAAACATGATTTTGTTAAACATTTCTATTTAAATTGTAAATTATCATTTGTATTTTCATTTTATTATTTGAATTTTAAGTTTATTATTATAATTTTATATATTTACTTGATTATTATCGGTTCAATCATGAATGAGTTCTACTAATAACTCACCATTGAATTATTATTCCAATGACCTTACAACTTAACATGATCAATCCAGTATTGATAATTATGCAACTTGCAACAGCATCCAAAAAACACTTAATTCTATGACTTCATTAAGGTATTAACCTATTAACTTTTTAATCACAAAAACAAAACAAAAAATGATTTTAATTATTAATAATGTCAAATATTTTATACGATTTTCTAATCATATTTGTTATGTTAGATAATCATTTATACTACTAATATAAAAAATAATTATTTTTATTAATTTGACCGTTAGAAATATAACTATTTTTATTTTATCTCTTTTTATTAATTTAATCTTTTTAGTCTCTCACAAACGCTATACAAAAAAGAAGTTACATCATTTTTTCTGTTTTTCTCTCTTTTTATCATCATCTTTCATGGGTTGTACAAAAAATTAAATAAATTTAAAAGAGATTCTTATTACACCCATGTACTACACATTAAGTCACTTACACATACTATATAGATACACATAATTAACATAGTTCTATATTTTTTTATGAGAATTTGAATGCGATGCAGCTCTATGTGAAGCAAACAAAGTTACCATTTGACCCAGACTTTGGCTGCATTCTTTGTATTTTTTTGTTTTGGACACGAACCTTTCTTTTTCTATCTTCTGAACCTTTTACTTTTTTATGTGTATTAAAACAGGACTTTTTTTTTGTTACTAAAAATAGGACTTTTCGTTAGTATTGAAGCGGGGTTATTTACCAAAAAGGAGAACCGTATGGATTTTCTTACCAAAAATTATAAACAGGCTACTAGTATTAGATTTCGGCCCAAAAATGATTATTTGAATATTTTTATTTTTCAATAAAAGCCAATGTTGTCAAAGAAAGTCGAAGAATAAAAGAGGGCTAATGCTGACCCGTATCTCCAGGCGCTAGTGTGTCTGATTTCTTTTGTTTTACTTTTTGTTTGGGCCTCTGGCCCCTCATATAATCCAAAAAAAAAAAAAAGGAAACCCTATTGACAGCTCTAGATGGAAATCCGAAGATCAATGAATAGGAAGACTAGCCAAAATAATCAAATTCTATAATTTGTCTAAACTCGTGCAGCTTAAATAAATTTAAATTGTAAACCTAATTTGTAAATCCATATGAGATTTCTTACAAGAAC
>NC_029787.2:30614645-30678935 GCF_000816755.2 Arachis ipaensis | reverse complement strand
TATTTTTTGAATTTTTGAATTGACATCAAGTAAAGAGTGCGGAAATAATTAAATTAGTCGAAAAATAGGGTATTAAGTATAACTGTCATTTGACATAGAAAATTAGAAAGTCTATAAATAGGTCTTAGGTTAACATTGTAAGGGAGTTCAATTCTTTTGAAAAACATTTAGAAACCCAAAATACTCTCACCCCCTTGACATTACAGAGTAAAAATTGAGAATCTTTAAGTAATTTCTCTCAACTCAAATACTTGTAATTTGCTTTCTTCTAGCTTTTATTAATAAAATTTCTCTATTTGTATGTGTTCTTCTCTTTTTTATGTTTATATTTCTTTCTTCATCTTCTCTTTAATTTCTTATTTGTTTTAATTTCTTCAATTTATTTTGCCTCCGACACCTTTCATTTCTTTGTTTATTTGTTACTTTCATTCTTTATAATTTTTATTGACGTTACAATTGCGACATTGAGATACCCACATTTTTTTTAAACATTAACAAAATTTGAGTAAAACAAGTAGGTGGAACCTTGTCAATAGATTGTAGTTTGTCAAAAAAGAAAAATCAGGAATTTTGAACTTGCACGTCGTTACGTAGTGAAAAGATTGTATTTCCAGAGACTAAGAAATTAGCGTCAATTGACATGTCAAATACATTTACGACATCTTCTACTTCTAATGATGAGACTAGAGGAAATAAGTTCGAAAATTCTCCTGTGATTTCAAACCCAGAATCTATTTTGCCGTCAATGAGGCATAATGACGTTGATCATGTACATCCAAAATTAAATATAACTCACATAAATACTGTGGGTGGCCACCTTATGATTTGCCCCGAAGTATGTATTTTTACATAATAGATTAGTTTTTAGTGTCTATATAATATAGTTGTATATTAAACTCCCAAGAAAATAACATTAAAACTTGCACTATCATGTAATGAAAAGAATAAAGACAAACAGAGAGGCTTTTAAGTCCCTCCTAATGAATTCATATTTTTAAAATTTGATTCATATGATTTTCTAATTAAATAGCTTGGACAAAAAAAAAAAGCAATTATAATATGAACAACGAATTATCTTGTAAAAAATTTGTGAAGATAGGAGAATGTCCTAATGTATAGAATAATATAAAATTAGTCACCACATACATGAACAGAATAAATCCAATATTTAAATCATATTTAGTGTGACCTGTTTATGAATAAACTTTTTACAAGGAACATAATTCAAGGAGAAAGAAATGTAAAACTAAATGCAAAAGAAAATTGTATAATATTAATTTTGAATAAGAGTAGCATATAATAATTCGTTCCAAGTATCAGGAACACCAGCTAGACACCAGTGACTGCAATCCACGTAGGAAGTGCCTCTACCTGAGTATATAGAAGGATGACCATCTATTCTTAGTTGTGTGAGCAAAGTGATGTCAAGCAAATCAACAGGATTTGTCATGTTACTCAATATGCTCTTGGCTATGTCCAAACCAGGATGAGGTGCTTCAAGCTCTTCCTCTGGTTCAGTTTGTTCAACACAATTCACTCCCCTTCAAAATGTAATGGAAAAATAAATATTTGAATAATAAATTTTAAAATTAAAAATTGAGAATAAAATATCATGTGTTTTATGATTAATTATATACTTAATTTGAAGTTATAGCACTAGAATCTCCATTTCAACACAAATTTCATATTCATGCCCTTAACTAGAAACATATGTATGTTACTCTTAAAAATAGAAATATTTAAGCAAATTAAAGTAGAATTAAATTAGGCATACTTTAATTTAGTTATTTGTGAATTCTATTTACCTCACTAATTCACTATTATTTTAGTCAACTAGTTTCTTTATCATATTCATAATAAGATACAACATATATATGTCTCTATATAGTTAATAGGTGTCTATATTTAAGGAATAATGGAACACATATAGAGACCTAACAGCTTAATTGGTTAACTTTACACAATGCTAGCTAGTAGGTGTGTGTATTTAGCGAATAATGGAACACACATAGAGACCTAACAACTTAATTGGTTAACTTTATACAATGCTGATATAATAATCAAGTGATTGATTTCTAAACAAAAGTGTATTGTAATTTTCCATATCTGATAATTAAAGTGACGAAACCTAGCTATTTTATATATAAATAGATAATAACTAATTTAATGATTAATTTTTTGTACACGTGTAATATTTTTATTACACATTCTATTATTATTCTTTGCTTAAATTTTTATACAATTGTAGTTGCTCCGCTGTTGAAGCAAAGATATCTGAAAAGAAGGCGCATTGATAGAACATAACAGTAAGGAATTACATGTATGACCGACTCATTTGTACAAAAAATATTAGTTGTTTATCAATGACGTGTATATATGCCATTGAAAGAACAAGATATTTACAGGCTCCTGCACATGTAATATTATACACGGATATATGTTAGTTGGGAAAGAAAAAAGTTATGTGGAAAACTAGTGTGACTTAAGCATGACAGACTTACCGGTGAGAGTATTACAAAAATTGTAGTACCAAAAAATAATCGACATAATACTCAAAAACATTTCTATTAGATAAACCTACATCTTACGCTATTTAAAAGTTATTCATACTCTCTATTTTTTCTTAGAGATCTCTCAATAGTTTAATTATTAACTACTTTCTGTTTCAAACTAACTAGTTTAATAAAAACTAACCAAAACTCCTCACTATTTATAGATGTGAGCTTTTAAATCATTCCAAATATATTACTGTGCATTTGGAATTAAGAATAATAAATATTTCTTCAAAACAAGTTACTGTTCAAATATTGCATAGTAATTTTTATATGTATCATTTAGCGTTTTCTTTTTCTTTACAATTTTCAACATGTACATAATAACCCAATAACCGTGTATAAATTAACATGTTTCACTTCCTCTCTTCCATATCAAACTTTTGTTTAACCACTATTTTCAGGATACCTCACAATTTTAACTTAAGTTATTAAGTTGTAAACTTACCCAGAATGGGAAGCAGCAATTCCTTGGAACAAAACTTTAATCTTTGATTGATCAATGTTAGAATCGATCCAGTTAGCCCATGTGGTTAATCCAATTTTGTAAGCCTCTATGTAATCCATGCCTTCGATTATCTTGTCACCAACTTGAACATAAGCCCATCTGTTAAACACATTGAACACTCACGTATCTTTTATAAGAAAATATCATGCAATGTATATCTGCATTAAAGAAAAAGAGGTTCAAAGTATAATACTTATTAGATTGTCCAATATGAGTCCACCAATGATAGGTATTGAAAATCAAGACATCTACGTCTTTCCAAAGGAACCCAGTTTCAATGGAATCTAGTTTTATAATCCTTCCTTTTTCTTTATCACGAACCACATCCACAAGAAAGCCATTTTTCAACCACATTATGGATGCTTCATATTCCTATGACCCAAAATAATAGAATAATGTTAATTTTGCTTAAAAAGTAGTAAATTTGAAACCAATAGAAGAATTGAAAAAGATTACCGGAAATAAGAAGGCAAAAAGATTCTTTCTTTGTGTAGTTATAGTGTAATTTGATTCTGGAACTGCAATGTGAAGCAAACAAGTCAGTGACTGCCACATGTTGTTGCTTATGGAGTCTCCGACAAACATTATCTTCTTTCCTCTATTTCTCTCCAAAAATTTCTGACCGTCAAACCTACCAACCGACACTGTTTGTGAAGATTGCAAAGTAGAAAATTAAGAAAAATAAAAAAACTTCTATAAAATTTGAGGGGCTAAATAATTTCAAGGCCACAAATGATTCGCAGAAAAATTAATATGATAATCAAAACAAAGTAAAATTTGTAAATCACAAACATATATAAATTGAAATATAAAGGCAAGAAACAATACCTTGGAAGGTTACAACCAAAGGGTTTCCATTTGTACTTGAGGTATCCATGATCAGGCCTGCCATTTCTTAGGCAATCAAAACCCTTTACTATAAATGGGCAATCGGTTGATGCATTATAGAGAGGATAATCGAAGTCATCAATAATCCAATTTCCAACTGAAGCATCACACCCTCCTTCTTGATTTGGTTTCTTCTCATCAAAAGCATTTCCACACGCTTGATACAATAAAGGTGTTATTACCCATAGAATTACAAAGGCCTCTACGAAAGGAGATAACAAAAAATTGTAAGTCATTTTGAAAATTTTCATAATGTTTTGTATACCATGAATATTTGACATTTGTATAGATGAGAGTAGCTTTAGAGAGCACAAAAGACTAGCTTGAAAAAATTAATTATGGAACATTAAAAACATAACCTTTTGTTGAAACAAAAATGTCATTTATTCTATTGATCTATTTAACGATCCTTTATATATAGATTTGGAAAGTATTTTCAAAAATGTTTTTTTTATATTCAAGATTATTTAATATGATTATATTAAAAAAGATAGTTAATGTTCAAGATTGCATCATCATACATTCTAATTCATATTATTTTTTTTATTTTTTTATTATCATGATCATCCTCGTTTAACCAAAAGTATATTGAAAATACACTTAACCCAATATAGATTTTAAAATTATATACTTAGTTTAAATAAACTTTCAATTTGATCCTTAAAAATTAGTATTTGCTTTTGTTTTGTTCCCAATCTAGTTTCTTTTCTTTTTATGGTTTTGGTCCAAAATTATATCAACACACATTATTCTAATCCTTATGGATAGCCAACTTTCATTTTCTAACATTAAAATTATCTATTTTTTTCTTTTAAACACAACTTCAATTTAGCCCCTGAATATTCATGACCATATTCCATCTATTTGTTCTCTATCCAACAAACACTACCATAATACTACCTGTTGGTAGGGCTGGAAGTGAGTTAAGCCAGCTCATGAGCCAGCTCGAGCTCGACTCGTTAACAGTTCAATAAGCTAAGCTCGTGAGCTGGTGAGCCAAGCTTGAGCCTGGAATTGAGCTCATAAATTAAATGAGACGAGCTTGAGCTTGGATAAGCTCAACTCATTAACTCGTGAGCTGGCTCGATTATATATATATATATTATAACAATCTTAATTATTTAATATTTATATTTATTTTTTACATATAATTTTAATATAGGACATAAATAAAAAATTTATAATTTATTGATATAGAATTATAGATTAGGTATTTATGTTTCTCTTATTTGAGCCAGCTCGTGAGCTCGAGCCAGCTCGTGAGTTTTTGGTGAGCCGAGCTTGAGCTTAAGAAATAAGCTCGATTGTTAATAAGTCGAGTCGTGAGCCAAGCTCAATTTTCGTGAGCCAAACTTGAACTTGGTCTAGCTCGACTCAGCTCGACTCACTTCCAGCCCTACCTGTTGGTAGATCCCCAATCTCAAGTGGGACCCACACATATTAAAACAAAAAAAAAAAGAAAATAAAAAAAAGTGGCGTATAAGCCACTGAGGGAGAGAGAAGAGAGGCTTTCTCTCTCATTTACAAAACAAAAGAAAAAAAAAGGGAACAATGCGGCGTCGAAGAGGAGAAGAATTTGGGGGAAAAGGGCATGCCAACCTTGATCATATTGACTTGGTAAATTTGCTCCATTTCTTATGAAATTTTAGTATGTTATTTCTGGTGTAGAGATGAACATTAAGTGATAACTTGCTAGTTGTATTGCCTTCTCTTTTACCTAATTTGAGATACCCACTTTGTGGAGGATTTATGTTGATTCCACCAGTTTTGGTGATGTATTTTGTTGATTGTTGAGATGCCCTAGTGCCACTAAAAAGACTGTTTGTGTACACATTATTCTGATAGTGGAAGATTTTACTAGACTAGGTCCCATGGGTTTTTTGTTCCTCTTTTGGGGATTTTCCCACGTTAAAATTCTGGTGTCTGATTATTTAATTTCTGCTATTATATTTGCTGCTTGGAGTATCTTTGGCATTGCCTATTTAATCACACAGGTTGTGGAAAAAATATTTTTGATGCTTCCGCTGTTAGACAGGTTCTTGTTTGAACCTGTGTTGAGTTTTTTCCAACAAAGTGGTATCAGAGCTTTGGTTTTGTTTCTGTGCTGATTAAATGGAGAAAAATACTCATAGACCGAATATCGTCAAATTGAATTCTCAAAATTACTCGATTTGGAAGATCCTCATGGAAGATATGTTGTATAGTAAAGACTTGTATGATCCTGTGGAGGGGGATAAATCCAAAGGTACTAAATCCGATGCTGAATGGAAGAAGCTGAATCGGAAGACAGTTGCTTTGATTAGGCAATGGCTTGATCTTAGCGTGTATCCACATGTTGACACCAAAACGAATGTCGAGAAGATGTAGAATAAATTGAAGGAGTTATATGAGAGGAAGAATGTGCAAAACAAAGCATTCTTGGTCAAGAAGCTTGTCAATATGAGTATGTTGAAGGTAAATCAATGATGGAGCACTTGAGCATTTTTTAAGAGACGGTGAACCAACTGACAAATAATGAGATCACTTTGAATGATGAGTTGCAAGCTTTGCTGTTGTTGAGCTCTTTGCCTGATAGTTGGGAAGTTCTGGTTGTGACCAGGGACGGATCCAAAAATATTATTTTGGAGGGGCCAATAACATATATAATATTAAAAAATTATACAAAAAATTATATAATGTAAAATGTATTACAAAAAATATCGATAGAGAATATATTTTAAAGTAAAAAAAATATGTATATACTTTTTATTAATGAAGTGGTCGATTTTTCGTATCATAAATTTATCGATAATAGAATGTGTCAAATTTTTCAATAATTTTCTTTTCAATATAATTAAAAGACAATTAGCAGGAATTAACCTTTCATTTTGTTTATGAGTTATTCTTCACAATATTCATCGCTGAAAAAGATCTCTCAGTTGTAATAGTTGAAACAGAGAGAATTGAGAGAATTAATATNNNNCCGCTCACGTTTTTCTAATTATCAGTATTCAATAATTTATACTAAATTAAAAAAATTTTTTAAATAAATCATAAATCAGATTATATTTATTTTCAGATCGGATTGGATTTATAATTACTAAAGATTATAGATTTTTTCATTCATTGTTATAATTTTTTTATACTTTTCTATAATAATGATTATAAAAAATTAATTTATTTTAAAAAGTTTAGGGTCCCCCGCGCGCGCGCGCGCGCGCGCGCGCATATGTCCGTCCCTGGTTGTGACACTGACTAACTCAGCTCCAAAAGGAAAGTTGACGTTAGCAATGGTTAAAGAGAGCATGTTGAATGAAGAAGCCAGAAGAAAAGAGCGAGGTTTGACTAATGCCTCATCCCAATCAGAAGCACTTGTTTCAGAGTCATGGGGGAGAAGTCAAAGTAGAAAACCTCACAGTTCTGACAGGTTAGAGAGTCGAAGCAAGTCAAGAGGAAAGTACAAACCAAGAAAAGAGTTCATTTGTCACTATTGTGGGAAGCCGGGGCATATCAAGATGTATTGTAGGTTCTTGAAAAGGAAACAATCAAGGGGAAGAAACGAAGAAAAAGATAAAGATAGTGATAAAGAGACTGCTGCTATTGTTATGAAGATGTTCTTATCACATATGATGAAAATTATGTGAATCTTGTCTGCGATGATTTCACTTGGATTATGGACTCTGGTGCCTCATGTCATGTCACTCCGAGGCATGAATTTTTCACTTCTTATACTACTGGAAATTTTAGCAAGATCAAATTGGGAGATAAAGGAGTGTGTGATATCATTGGTATGGGTGATTTGTGGCTTGAAACCAACATGGGATGCAAGTTGCAGTTGAAGAATGTTAGGCATGCGCCAGATATGCGGTTCAATCTCATTTCAGTGAAGGCATTGGATCAAGATGGATATTGCACTTCCTTTGGTAGTGAAAAATGTAAGATTACCAAAGGGACTCTCATTGTTGCTAGAGAAGACAATAGTCTTACTACTCTCTACCGGTTGCAAGTAAAGTTGTGCAAAGAAGATGTGAATGTAGCTGATGATTCCTCTTCTGATTTATGGCATATACGTCTTGGTCACTTGAGCGAGAAAGGACTAAGCGTCTTAGCCAAGAAACACTCACTTCCCGTGAAAAGTACAACTTTAAATACTTGTACTCATTGTTTTGTTAAAAATCATGCTAGAGTATCATTTCATAATTCTGGACCTCATAGGAGATCACATGTTCTAGATTTAGTTCACACTGATGTTTGCACTATGGATGCTAAGACACTAGGTGGTGCATCATATTTTGTTACTTTTATTGATGATTATTCTTGAAAAGTGTGGGCTTTTGTTTTGAAATCTAAAGACCAGGTGCTCGGAATCTTCAAACACTTTCATGCAAGTGTTGAAAGAGAAACAGGAAGGAAATTGAAATGTGTTCGAGCATATAATGGTAGTGAATATAGGGTCCGTTTGAAGAATATTGTAAAGGACATGGGATCAAGTTTGAGAAGACGGTTCCTAAGACTCCTCAACATAATGGAGTTGCAGAGAGAATGAATCGCACTATCAATGATAGAGTCAGGTGTATGCTCTCTCATGCAAAGTTGCCTAAATCTTTTTGGGGTGAAGCTATGAGGATCGCAGTAGATTTGATCAACCTTTCTCCTTCAGTTCCACTAAATAGTGATGTTCCAGAAAAAGTTTGGAGAGGGAAAGATATCTCCTATAGTCACTTGAGAGTGTTCGGCTGCAGAGCTTTTGTTCACATTCCAAGAGATGAAAGGTCTAAACTTGATGGGAAGTCAAAGCAGTGTATTTTCATGGGTTATGGTCACGAAGACTTTGGTTACAGATTATGGGATTCGGTGAGCAAGAAGATAATTAGAAGCCGAGATGTGATTTTTCTTGAAGACCAAACTATTGAAGATCTTGAGAAGACAGATAAGCCAACAATAACTGTTAGACGTTCTGTTGATGATGAACCTGGTCCTTCCACTAGACCTCTTGTTGATGGGGAGATGTACAAGTTGATAATGATGGTGATGATTTGCATGATGAACCTACACCTCAACCTGAGGTGCCAGATATTGAAGTTCCACCTGAACCACTAGTTGAGCCTGAATTGAGAAGATCTACTAGGGAGCGCCATCCTTCTCAAAAATATTCTCCTCATGAGTATGTGATGAGCACTGAGACTGGGGAGCCAGAGAGCTACCAGGAAGCTATGTCTGATGAGCATAAGGAAGATTGGTTGAAGGCCATGCACAAAGAAATGAAATCCTTGCATGAGAATCATACTTTTGAATTGGTGAAGTTGTCGAAGGGTAAGAGAGCATTCAAGAATAAACGGGTGTTCAAATTGAAAGCGGATGAAAATGTCTCACGGCCAAGGTACAAAGCTCGATTGGTTGTGAAAGGCTTTGAGCAAAAGAAAGGTATTGATTTTGAGGAGATTTTCTCTCCAGTTGTGAAGATGTCCTCTATTCGAGTTGTGCTTGGGTTGGCGGCTAGCTTGAATTTAGAGGTTGAGCAGATTGATGTGAAGACTGCATTCCTTCACGGTGACATAGATAAAGAAATTTACATGGAGCAACCAGAGAGTTTCGAGGTTAAAGGAAAGGAGCACCTTGTATGCAAGTTGAAGAAGAGCTTATATGGGTTGAAGCAAACTCCAAGGCAGTGGTACACAAAGTTTGATTCCTTCATGGAAGGTCATGGGTATAGTAAGACTTCTTCTGATCATTGTGTGTATGTTAAGAAATTCTCTGATGGTGATTTTATAATTCTCTTGCTTTATGTTGATGACATGTTTATTGTTGGTCATGACACTAAGAAGATTGAAAGTCTTAAGAAAGACTTGAACAAATCCTTTGCTATGAAGGATTTGGGTCCTGCAAAGAAAATCCTTGGCATGAGTATCACTCGTGACAGGAAGAATAGGAAACTGTGGTTGTCACAGCAGAAGTATATTGAGAAGGTTTTAGAGAGGTTTAGCATGAGTAATTCCAAACCTGTTAGTACTCCACTTGCTAGTCATTTCAAGCTGAGTTCGCA
Organism: Arachis ipaensis; assembly: GCF_000816755.2. Classification (NCBI taxonomy): domain Eukaryota; kingdom Viridiplantae; phylum Streptophyta; class Magnoliopsida; order Fabales; family Fabaceae; genus Arachis; species Arachis ipaensis. Next base: position 30,668,965 of record NC_029787.2, on the reverse strand, counting down.
GCAATGTCCTACAAGTGAGAAAGAGAAAGCAGAAATGAAGAAGATTCCATATGCATCTGCAGTTGGCAGTTTGATGTATGCTATGGTTTGCACCAGGCTGGATATTGCTCATGCCGTTGGAGTTGTTAGTCGATTTCTCTCTAATCCTGGCAAGGAACACTAGCAAGCAGTGAAGTGGATTCTCAGATACCTTAATGGTACTTCCAGAGTTTGTTTATGCTTTGGGAGTGGCCAACCTGTATTAGATGGTTACACAGATGCGGATATGGCTGGGGATCTTGATTCAAGAAAGTCTACTTCTGGTTATATGATGAATTTTGCAGGGGGAGCTGTGTCGTGGCAATCTCGACTTCAGAAATGTGTTGCTTTGTCTACTACAGAGGCAGAATACATTGCTGTTGTTGAAGCTTCTAAGGAACTCTTGTGGATGAAGAAATTTCTAAAAGAGTTAGGCATCAATCAAGAGAAGTTTGTGTTATTTTGTGACAGTCAGAGTGCTATCCATCTCAGTAAGAATCTGACGTTTCATTCCCGATCGAAGCACATAGAGGTGAGGTATCATTGGATACGTCAAGAGCTTGAGATGAAGTCATATGCACTTGAGAAGATCCATACTGATGATAATGGTTCAGATATGATGACTAAGAGTTTACCTGCAATGAAGTTTGATTCCTGCAAAGAAAAGGCGGGCTTGGTGAAGCAGCCTATCCCCACTTGAGTTGGTGAGGGGGAGATTTGTTGGTGGGTCTCCAACCTCAAGTAGGACCCACACATATTAAAACAAAAAATAAAAAAATAAAAAGAAAGTAGCGTATAAGCCACGGAGGGAGAGAGAACGAGAGGCTTGCTCTCTCATTTACAAAACAAAAGAAAAAAAAGGGAACAGTGCGGCGTCGAAGAGGAGAAGAATTTGGGGGAAAAGGGCATGCCAACCTTGATCACATTGACTTGGTAAATTTGCTCAATTTCTTATGAAATTTTAGTATGTTATTCTTGGTGTAGAGATGAACATTAGGATATAAATTGCTAGTTGTATTGTCTTCTCTTTTGCCTAATTTGAGATACCTACTTTGTGGAGGGTTTATGTTGATTCCACCAGTTTTGGTGATGTATTTTGTTGATTGTTGAGATGTCCTAGTGCCACTAAGAAGACTGTTTGTGTACCCATTATTCTGATGGTGGAAGATTTTACTGGATTAGGTCCCGTGGGTTTTTTGTTCCTCTTTTGAGAGTTTTTCCACGTTAAAATTTTGGTGTCTGATTATTTAATTTCTGTCATTATATTTGCTGCTTGGAGTATCTTTGGCATTGCCTATTTAATCGCACAGATTGTGAGAAAATTATTTTTAGTGCTTCCGCTGTTAGACAGGTTATTGTTTGAACCTGTGTTAGTTTTTCCCAACACTACCAACGATGATGCCACACCACCCCACCACTACTATAATAGGAACAACTTAGGCAGTCTAATAATGGTCATACGTGATTTGAGAAACTCACTCAAAGAGTTCACATATGAGCAAGTTAGTAGGTGTTCATAAAACAAATAATTAGAAGTCATTCTCTTTATTTCCAACTTTTTTCGCCTTTCTCTTATGTTTTCCTTCCTTTATCCTTCTTTCTTAGGTTTGGGAATGGGGTGTTTGTATGGCTTTGTGTTTGTTTGTGTATGTTTGTGAGTGAGAGAAAAAGTGAAATGTGATAAGGTAAAGCAGTGAGTATGGTGTATTTAGAGAGTGTAATATTGAGACGCCTCATTTAACTGTAAAAGTGGATACTATAAGAACCTGATTTTTCGTAATATAATTTTTTGGATTTTTTACGATTGGAATTCGTCATATCCGATAATTACGGTGGTTCGCCTTGATATGATGAGACGGGACCATATAAAATATATAAAAAAATTCTCTAATAAAATATTATTTTCCGTATAAAACGAAATAGTACTCTTGAATGATTACATTTGATTAACAGGTCCAAATTCATCATGTAAAAAATTTTTACTCGTATTTCTTTATTAGTTTAACTTTACCAAAATATTCTAGAGATGTTTTAGAGCTGAAATAATATATGATACTAATATTACTCATATTAGTATAATAATCTATTTTATCTAATACAGTAAAAACAAATAATTAAATAATTACTATTTTTAATAATTATCCTCCAAGAATTAATCTTAACCACATATTTTTTTATTCATATATTCATTTTTTTTTCATTTATTATTCACCACAAGTTAATTCACCATGTAATGAATTAACTTGGATGTAAGTAGGGCTGGCAATTCATACCCTATCCGCGGATATTCAACCCGATCCAACTCGTTAGGGTAGGGTAGACTACCCGACCCGTTGCGGGTAGGGTAGACTACCCGACCCGTTGCGGGTAGGATAGGGTACGGTCCGAGTATGTCTGCGGGTAAGGTCCGGGTATGTCTGCGGGTAAGGTAGGGTACGAATTTAGGGTGTATCCTACCTTATCCTACCCGCACCTCATATATATCATATATTTTATAAAAAAAAATTAGGTATATAATGAAGGAAATAAGAGTTAAACTCACAATCTCCCTTATGTAATGACTTATAATAAGTGAACAATCACTAAAATTAGTTAGTTAATTTAGTAATTTAGAGCATTAGCTTTTTATTTTTTATGTTATTAATATGTATAAAATTTGAAATGATTGAATTTTATATTTACTTTGAAAAAAATTGATATTTCTGCGGATAGGATAGAGTAGGGTATAGTTTAGAATTTTAAGGTGCGGATAAGGTTAGGGTTGAGAGATTCTCAACTCGCGGATAGGGTAGATAGAATTTTAATAAAATTTTTAACCCGCAAGTAAGGTTAGGGTAGGCTCCAAACCCTACCCTACCCTATTTATTACCAGTCCTAGATGTAAGCATGATTAAATCACCAAATTATATGATATAACACTCAAGCTCATCTATATCTTTCCAATTTCAGCCACCTCCTCATCTTTTTAATCTCACATATTGAATTAATAAGCTTGGTCATCAAGCAAGAAAAAGTGAGATAATGAGACGTGGTGAATTTACCTAAAGATAAGCATGATTAAGTCATTATATTACATCACATGAACACTAATCTCTCACTCTCCTTCTCCCAAACTTCAGCCACTCTATCATCATCTCATTCCATCATATGCTAAAATTACGAGTCTTAATTATCAAGAAAGAAAGTGAGATAAGATCAAAAAAAGAAAAAGGGGAGAGAAATTAAATTCATATCCTTATCACTCTAAGAAAACTAACATGCTATACCTCTCCCTCTTTACTCATTATGATTGTTTGGCATGAATTTTGGATGGTTAAGTATGTTGATGATGGTAGACGAATGTATGAGAAGTATTTGCGGATAGTTTATAATTTTATAAAAATTAAAAATCATGTAAATAACTCTTAAAGTGATGATTACTAAAGTTAGTTATGTACAAAAAAATAAAAGATTGTAAGAAAAGACCTTAAAGAGACTTGAAAGTATCATAAAATCATAAGTGATGAATATGGAATATTAAAAAATCATAAAGTGATGATTAATAAGGTTAATTAAGTAAAAAATTTAATGATTGGAAGAAAAGTAGTTAAAAAAGGTTAAAAGAAGCATAAACACAAGTTTTAAATCTGAAAGATGTATGATATACGAAATACGGTTAAGATGTAAGTTAGAAAAAAAAGTGAGCGAAAAGAGTAAATAACAAAAGATTAGGCTTAAAAATATGAATATAGAAGACTTAAGGCCAAAAATATAATTATATAAAAGATTTGGGTCAAGAGTATTATTAAAATAAAATTTCAGAAATAAGATAAGGATCAAAGATTAGGAATAAAATGGTAATTTAGGCTAAAAGATTAAAATAGTCATTAAAAAAAGATTGAGGATAAAATAGTAATTTGGGAGTTATAAGAGACAAATTGGTCATTTTGGTAAAAAATAGGATTAAAATAAATAATTATGTAACTTAGGGATAAAATAGTCATTTTTGGTAAAAAGAAAATATCAAAATGAGTAATTATGAAATCTAAGAGTAAAGTGATATTTTGATAAAATATGAGGCTAAAATAGTAAAAGTAGAAACACTAATGAAAAAATAATTATTTTAAAAAAAAAAGTATGAGGTTAATAAAGTAAAATTAAAAAGTAAAGAATAAAATGATCATATTGTAGAATATTAAGGATAAAAAGATAATTATGAAAAAAAGAGAATATAAAAGCCTTTTAAAAAAAAGATTAAAAGACAAAATAGTAATTAAGATAAAAGACTAAGGGTAAAGATGTAAGAGAATAAAGACATAAATATCATTATGTGAAAAGAAAGATGCTAAAAAAGTAAATTAAAAGATACAAGGCTATAACGATAATTATATAAAAAAATGAGTAAATAAGTGATTTTGAAAGTTTAATAACTTAAAAGTCACAAAATAAGATATTATGGCTAAAAAGATAAGATAAAAGATTAAATGACATAATTATTATTTTAAATAAAATGGAGGTTAAAACAGAAATTTTAAAATAAACCATAGGATGAAAATTTTTTTGAGAGACCGAAAATAAAAGGACCCTTCACTAATAGAGAAAAATTGATAATTGCAAAATGTTTAAGAGCTTTAACAACACAAGGGGTCATTAACTAGATATTTGCCTAGTGTACTGACTATATACTGGTTTCTGTTTGATTCCACCCACGGAAGTTTGTTTGAAGGCGAGGATACCTATCGACTGCTATATATTGTTTCTCATTGTGCGTATATTACGGCGTCAAGCTCTACGATGATTGCCTGTTGTCTTGGACTGGTGGTATTTTAACCACACGATACATATGTACAAACTGACGCAATTGGAAAGCTATATTTGGGATTAGTTCCTAGGTAATATCAGGATACGGGTTGTAAACCGATACGTAAACTCATAGCCTGCTTAGGACAGACATATATCATACTGTTTGTGTAAGACTTTATATTTTTTAAAATTTAATTATAAGTTATTTGAGGTTTTGAACTTTGTTTTATAAATGATAAGAAAAATATTTTTGAATAAAAATCCGAACGCTTATCTTAAAGGTTTTGGTCCCGGGTGGGGCAAAATGGGTTAAAAATTGAACCAGGCCTTCAATTGGGCCCAAGGCCCAAGCCCATGACCATATAAACCTCATTCACTCCAAAACACTCTCATTTCACAAAGGGAGGGAGTGAGGCACGAAGAAAAGATGAGAGGAAAGGGAAATCCTTGTCACTATTCATACCAACCTTTAAATTCACTTTTCTCCCAAACTGTAGCTCCGATTGACGACCTGTTTGCAGCTATGCGTTCGTCTTGACTTCCTCTTTGTTGTTTAATTCCTGTTCTCAACCCATGACCAATATGAGCTCGAAGTTTCCTTCGTAACTCGTGGAACTTCTTCGCAATGGTTCCGTTCCATGCCTCATTTCAAAGGGAATCCTTTATCAAAGAATAACTCTGGTTATCAAATGATTGAACAACCGGGAGTAATTTACTTATGATACTTAGTTGACATTCATAAAAAGTATCTAATGAATTATGAGTTTAATACATCCTGTTTAGCATAAAGTCTATCTAATTATTGTAGGGAAGCTTAACCTTGAGTTCTAGCAGGATTTTGACCCATGAACACGTGGTACAAGATGATATGGAGTAGCTTGGGTACTTGGTTTGTTTCGGTGCGTATTAGACGCTTGGATTGATTGTGAAGTTCTTAGTGGAGGCGTGGTTTCGATCGAAAAGGAAATTCAAGGATTGGGAACCGTCGTCAACAAGGTAGGGTTTTTCTTAAAACTATTTTATTACTAAGGATTGTTATAAATCGATATCGATATGAAAATTACATTTTTGGTGATTATGTGAGTCTCATGAATTGGTATGTATGATTGTTGATGTGCTTGAATGATGAATTAGTGTGAATGTTGTGTTTGATGATGGTTGAGAATGTATGTTTGATTAGTAAATGAATGTTGTGATTTTGATTACCTCGTGATGAGCTACGAAATTGAGTTGAACAAGGTTTGATATGAGAGTTTGGGCCTAAGGCCGTATTCGTGTAAGTCTTGGTAACCTTGGCAAAAATCGATTGTGTTGTGATGTGTATATGAGTGAATTGTATCTCTTGGTATATTTATGATATTGGGTTGTGAGGAGTTTGGAAAACTTGAAATTATTATGATGATCAAGCATTATTAAAAATAGGGGTAAGTATTGTTTTGGTCCCTAACGTTGATGCTGAAAATCGAAACCGTCCCTCATCTAATTTTCGATATAAAATCGTCCTTAATGTTTTTTTCGTATTAAAATCGTCATTTTTAATAAAATTTTTTGTTTTATTCCTAACTACCCCTATTTCTATTTTAATAATAAAAATTAAAAAATTAAAAAAAAAAGAAAACGCGTAAAAACGCGTTGGTAATTGTGTTGGTAGTGGTGAGGGCATTTTTGTCCAAAAAAAAGAAAAAGGACGATTTTAATACGAAAAAAAACGTTAAGGACGATTTTAAATCGAAAATTAGAGGAGGGACGAATTCGATTCTGGCGCTAAATTTTAGGGACCAAAACCATACTTACCCCTAAAAAAATATTAATTAGAAAAATTGTTAATTTAATATTTGCTTCAAATTTTTTGGTTAATTGGTTTGTTAGTGTGTAGGAAATTAAAACAAACTTCCTATTTGGGTTAGAAGGCAATATAAACCCAATATGATGAAAGTGTGATCAGCCTTTGTGCAAATTATTCCATGCAATATGGCTGAATTATTTTAATGTATAGCAAAAGTTAATTGGTTCAAGATACATGGGCACAACCCAAAACAACTTTCTTCTTGATCCACCAAAACCTTGGACCGAATTGAAAGGGAAGTGGTTTGGTTACTCACTTTCCTTTGATGGTGGAATTCAAATTTTAATTAAATTGAATCTAATTTGATTAAATGCTCACATAGGTACCGAAATTCACATTTCAATTTAATTAAATTATGCATTGAATGTTTTGTTTCTTTTCTCTCTCCTCTCTCTTTACATTCGGTCACATCCATCAGAAGAAGAAGAAAAGAATACAAGTTATTAGAGAAAAATTTAACAGTGACCTATGGAAGAAGAAAAGGCTAGGATGAAGAGAGCCAGTGAAGAAGGAAGATCTGAAGCATGGTGTGGCTAGATCTTTGCCATTGAAGGCAAGATTTTCAAGAGGAGCTTCAAGATCTTCCATACCAAAGATAGGAAAGATCCATCTCAGACAGAGAAGAAGATCTTAGTGGGTAAAGCTCATCTCCATTTTTGTTATTCCAAGATAGAAGGTAACTACTGGAGCTACGTAGAGGAAGAAGCAAATATGGAAAGGAAGGAGCTGTCAAGGATCAGAGATTCATCTAGGGTCAAAGTTCTTTCTTGGAGCTAAAGTCAAGATCAAGGGCTCAGATTGAAGAAGCTTGATGAGAAGGGATGAGAGAGGTACATGCATGTTGATTTGTGGTTTTCCCTCTCTCTTCTCTCTGTTCGAACCAAAACTGCTTGTGTGTTGGAGAAGATGTTGCTGGCTTGGTTGAACCGGTTTAAACCTTGGAAGCTTCCTCTTCTATAATAAGGGTGAACGGCCAAGGGTTGAGACAAGGAGAGAAAGCACAGAGTTCTCATAGCTACTATAAGCCAACAGAGTTCTTCTCCTTTAATGGGTTTTATTTTGTTTTCTTTTCTTTAGTTTTGTCTGTCTGAGTCTCACAGTAAAAGGCAAACAGAGTGAGGTTTGTAAAAAAAAGCCAGTGAGAGAAAAAAGGCTGTGAGCAAAATAAAAAAAAAAAACCATAGATGTCTAAGAGTTCATTTGTACATCTGTATGTTGTGTTTCATGATCCTGTGGGGATTCCCTTGCAAGTTGGGTTAGCACTTTGCGGTTAAAAGTTTGGTAGGTGTCCAAGTCAAGTTCAGATTTGGGGATAGAATCTGGATTTGTCCCAGATAGGAATGGGTAGTTCCTAGGGAAGAATTGGTGTATGTAATCTGATGATTATAGTGAAATTCCGTAACAGTTGTGATGGAGACTGGATGTAGGCTGCATTGCACTTAACAGCTGAACCAGGATACTTTTGGGTGTGATTCTCTCTTTCTCTTCTACTCTTATTCTGTTTCTGTTGCGAAGGAGACAAAAATGAAAAATATCTCCTAACCAGTTACGAGACAAAAAGAAAATGTCTCCTGACTTGTTATGAGACAAAAGCAGAAATATCTCCTAAAGTTTCTTAGAAAAAGCAGCAATTAATACTCAGCAAAGAGGGGCTAAGATTCAACACCCCCCTTCTCTTAGCCACTGATTACCATCAGGTTGCTTGTGAAACTTATTGAGAATAAACGTTAATGAATGAAATGGTGTTAGTGTTCTATATATGATTTGGGTGTTGGTATTGAAATGGAGAGAAGGGTTTTGGTTTTCAAAAAGGAAAGGAATTGAGAAGTGGTCAAAATGGCTTTATGCGGAATTTTTGGTAAAAAGTGATTTTTGACCAACTTCGACGGGACATAACTTGGTGCTTGTAGCTTTAATTTGATTGAACTTTATTTTAAATTAAAACTAGTGGAAATATCTTTAAAACCATCTAAGAATAGAAGAAAACAGAATTTTATTGAAGAAGTTATGAACGTTTGAGGATTTGGGTTTAAAATTGAATTCTGCAGAAGTTACAGAAAACTGGGGTCATGCGTACGCACGACCCATGCGTACGCATGAAGTGCATTCCAGAATTGAATTTTTTTGTATGCATCACCGCGTGTATGCACAAAAGTAAAATCGTGTGTACGTATGAGGCATGCGTACGCACGAGGCATGTGTACGCACGACTGTCCTGTTTTTCAGAAAATGCTAATTTTGGCTGTTTAGCCTTCCCAACAACATTGTAAACCCCTGTAATCACTAAATTAATTCTGATAACTCATTTTTAAGCTCTGGATATAGTGTGACAAAGTATAAATAAATAAAATTGAATTATTCCTGGATAAACGCTTGGTTAAATCGGATGACATTGTTGCAGGGATAGTGGTTCATCCCACCCGCGGTGAGGACGGTGGTATTATCCTGCTCACAAGAGAATGGAATTAATAAACTGACAGAGAATTGGAGTTAATGAGTCTAAGCTTGAGAAATTGAACAAAGGGTTATGATTAATGAATCTAATGGTTATGAAATTGATTTAAAGACATTAATGTTGACTGATTGTGGTCTAAATGACTGTGATTGATAAGGACAGAGGTTTATCCAGCTTGCGTATTGATGTGGCACTGCCTCCAGGGAAAGATGGTAGAACACTCCCTCAAAATTATTCCTCCTGGGATGTGGTTGCGGTATGGGAGTGGGGAAGGTGGTAGGGAACTCTCCCTCGAAATGTTTTTCCCACATCATCTTTTGATTGTTGGTTGGGAGTGAAAAAAGTGGTAGGGCACTCTCTCTCAGAATGTTTTCTCCTACATCCTCTTTTGATTGTTGGTTAGGAGTGAAGAAGGTAGTAGGGCACTCTCCCTCCGAATATTTTTCCCATATCCTCTTTTAATTGTGTATGCTAAAAGTGAAGAAGGTGATAGGGCACTCTCTCTCGAAATATTTCTCCCATGTCTCTCTCTGGTTGCAAGGTGGTAGGACACTATCCCATGAAATTTTACGAGATCCAGGGAAAGATGGTAAGGCACTCCCTCAAAATATTTTTTCCTGAGTATACCTCCAGGAGAAGGTGGTAGGACACTCTCCCACAGAATTATTCCTCCTGGGATGCGCGACAGAGAGACTGATCCGGGAGATGCCAACCAGATTTGTGTCGGGTTTGGCAGAATAACCGACACGTGAGCTCATGGCCAGTAGGACAGTCATGCATCATATTGCATTTGTTTGCATTTTCTTGGGTCTGCATAATTACTTGGCTTGCCTAATTGACATCCTGTTAATTGCTAATTGTACTACTTGTCATGTTTGCTCTCTATGTGTGATTGTTTGACTGTCTGTGTGATTGTGACTCATGGTTTGGATTATGGTGATTTGAGTGTGATCGATTATATGCTTGGGTTGGAGGCCATGATTCGATTATGTTTTGGGTTGGAGGCCGTGACTATTTAGGCCGGAGGCCGAAAGCCGAAATTGGGTAATCTATATGCTTGGTAAGTTGGTGGAAATTTTGATATGCGCTTTGACTTGTGATGATTTGGGTGTTGATTGATTTTGCTTGGGACGGAGGCCGTGATTGATTTATGTTTGAAGTTTAGTAGAGTATGAAAAATCAAACTAGTTCGGCATAAGACTTAATGAACATATGCTTGGTACAGGAGGTCATTCATACAGTTTAGGTAACATTTAAGATTTTATATGAAAAATATGAATTTGGATTTAGGGTGATTAACTATTGGCTTTCGAAAAAGGTTCATAAGACGAGTAATAATCACTGCAGTTAAAATCCATTCTTTTCCTTACACGTATCCTTTTATGACAATTCTAAACTTTCTGGTGAGACCGTGTGGTTAGGTTCTCACCCCCTATAGACTTCTCTTTTCAGGAAACAGACGTGGAAGTTTATGAAAAGATTTTCTACGCTTTTGGTTGCGCTTTATGTTTGTATTATCATAGATGTCTTTTCCCTCGCCTTGTTATTGAGATTTATATTTTTGTAAAGAGGGATAGGAGTTGTGATTGTAATGATGATTAATGTTTGTAAGTTACTTGTATTAAAGGATCTTTGTATGTATATATGTGTATAATTGAGAAGTGTTGTGATTGGTATTGTATGTTTTCATGTTTGTAGAACGAAGGGAAAAGTATTTTTCGATTTTCAAAAGAAAACAGCGATATGGTTTCGAGTTAAAGGCTCATACTTTATTATTATATATGTATATGGAAGTCGTTATAATATCCACGTTATCAGAGTAGCGCAGCCGGAAGCATAACATTTTGGTAGTGAGGATGTTACAGTTTATTACATTTTCTCTGTATTTGTATTTTCTGCATATTCTCTGTAATTGTGTTTTATGCTTTATCTCTATTTTCTGTACTCTGTGCTTGTTTACTATTCTGCTACTTGGTTACTGTGATAGATTGTAGCCTAGATACAAGAGACTGAATCTAGGATATGCTTTTATTATTATTAAACTATGTGTGTGATATTGAACTAAGAAAACATGATGATGCTGATGATGATGAAAAAAAAAAGAGAAGATATCAAACGCAGAAAAGAAGGAGGAGAAAAAAAAAAACAGAAAAAAGATTCGAATGAGAGAAGGAAAAAAGAAGAAACGCATGTACGATAAATGTAACTTGATTAGATTTGGTTTAAAAATTATTTGACTACCTAACATTTCTAAATTTTAATCACAATGATTTAGATTGTCATTTAACACGATAATTTGCAAATGTTGATGGATATAAATATCTGACAATTGCACTAAAATTTTAAGATCTTTTATCCGTCTGAAACAACAAAATTTTAATCTTAATACTTAGTTAAAGAATAATGACCTTCGTCCTTAATCCTAACCTTCGAACACATTTGTTGGGTTTAACATTTCATAATAATAAAAAAAAATGAAAAATACATGCTTTTGTAATTATCATTATAGATTTTTTATTTTATCAAAAGCAATAAAATTAGGAATTACTCATATAGGAGATTATAATGTAGAGATTATTTTTTAAAAAACTTTTTACCTTTTTCTACTAAAAGGATTAATCTTTTATCATTTCCTTTTTCTAAAAATAGTATTGCAAAGCAATTAAATTGTTTGAAATTTGAAAAGATAAGGAACTAATTTTTATCCTTTTATGTTATTAAAGACTAATTTGTCAACATTTCTTTATTAAGTATTAATTTATTTGAAAAATTGTTAGAAATCAGTTGAAGTATTACTAATCAATTATTATACTATATATTAATTTGCTGTCAATATAAAAGAAATTCAATTGATATCAAGGTAATATTATTTTCGGCAATTATTTCTAAAATTTTAAAACAAATTTAAATAATGCTTTAATTTTGTTTCTAAGTAAACTATACTATAAGATTATCAAGATGACAAGCTTATTGGGTTCCCGGAATGTTCTATTTTGGAGATGGGACATTATTTTCCTATAGTATTTAATCTTGCAGCGAGTGGATCCCTTCTCTCTTAAATATCTTATGCACCTTCGATCAATGTATTTTAAGTTTTACAGTGAATTTCTAAAATATCTTCTGTCGACCAAACATTCAAAAAAAGAAAAAACAAACAAGCATGGAAGACAAAATAGATGGATGACCCAATGAGCAAGCTACATCAGTTTGCCATGGTGGGGTACATTTTCACTTTGCTAACGGATCTAGCAGCTAGTTTCTATTGGTTTAATTTGATTCTTTTTTTGCAGTGAAGTAACGCTCAACTAAAATTCAGAGTTTTGATATTTATCCAGTTCACCATGAGATACAGTTAGTTAGCGCCACCAAGGCAGGGAAGAATGGTGAGGCTTATGGTCTGGCGCTAAACGCCGTGAGAGGGGCGTTTAGCGCCACAATACCAGAGACAATTTCCTTGCTTTCCTTCTTTATGAATTCTGCCCGATCTTCACCCAAATGCTACCTGAAATCAACAAAAAGCCACAATAATTAGCATCCACTAGGGTATAATTCACCTAAATCCTCTAGAAAATCAACAAATCACCATACAAATCATTTAGAAAAGACACTTATGATGCTTATGCATCACTTAGCTTTGGGAATGAATCCTCTCATTTTTTCTCCACTTGAGAGAATAAAGTGTGATATCTCTCACCATTAATTTTATAAATAGAACTAAGAAAAAACATGAAAAAGAAAATATTCAAGGATTAAAAATTACATTTTACTCCCTCAATTAAAAAAAATTGAGAAAATTCATTCCTTATTTATTTCCAACAATAAGAGGCCAGACGATCATTATTTTTAAAAATTTAAGAAATACAAAGATCTCGGGCAACACTTTTTTTTTGGACTCCTAGCCGAAGTACGAGGAATTTAACACTTTTGGGTTTTGTAATAAACAATCTAATCTAACTCTCGAAGTGTGTATCTTTTTTGGTTGTCCACGGTATTCCCCAACCTGACAGGTCAAAAATTAATTCGTTACGGATCTGCCACTGGCCAATGAATTGCTGCATGCACAAAGCAGGATTCAAATCCATAACACTTGTTTAAGCAAACAAATGAACTGACCACTCAACTAACTCAAATTGATTCTCGAAGTGTGTATTACATGTTTTGTTATCAAGAAATATGAACCGAATGCTTTTCAAGCTTGGTTTTATTAGTCAAGATGAAGTTCAAGATATTTATGCAGAAATAATTGAGTCTTTGTATTCATTAACACTAATTAATTCCATACCCTCAAGAATTTATGAATGTCTACCTGATAGGAACCATCTGCTTTTCTGCACCTACCCCTCCAATGATAAACTATTAAAAAAAACTTATTATTATTATTATTATTTTTCATATAAAAACTTTAAGAAAAAAATTATAATGATAAAAAATATAATTACAAAAAATTGAGTGGATCTCAGTATCCACTACTTGTAAACAAATGCAACCTATATATGTTTGGGTGCACAGTGCAATTTTGGGCTCAGTACATCAGAGATACAACACAAGATACAAAACCTGTAGTCATTCATATATTACACAAATTCATCGTGGACTAATACAGTAAGAAGAGGTAGTTTTATTCACCCCATGCCATATATATATATATCAAATAGAGTTCAGAAAAGGGAGAACAAAATTAAAAGGCCCTGTGATATATAGAAAGCAAACCTAAAAATCTCGTTATGCCCAAGTCTTAAAATTATTAGCTTCTTTGGATAGTAAGCATTCACTACCTACGTATTTCAGCTGAAAAATCGCACCATGAAAGTGACCCCAAAAATTCGAAATAATCATCTAGGCTTTGAGCGAGACCTAGAAAAACACACACAGTTAATAGGCAACATGTAGTTTATGATGATGCCAGATTACAATTATTAGCATGCAGCATAAAAATTAGATAATAATTATTAAGGTAAAGTATTATTTTGGTCCCCAACGTTTGAGTCAAATCCTAATTTAGTCTTCAACGTTTCAAACATCCTATTTCAGTCCGAAAAACTTTCAAACGTCCTATTTCAGTCCCAAAAAAATTTTAGGCGGGTTCAATGTTGTCCCACCATTAAATTTGACACAAACAATTCATATATTGAAGAGCCAATAACATTCAATTTCAATATGTAAGTAAAATCGATATACCAATGATCACTAATATAAAAGTTTTTCCTTTAATTTTGAAACGTTGATTATTGAGTGTTAGGATTTGGAGTTTTGTACCAAAAGAAAATTGAGAAGTGTAACAAAAATGTTTTAATTATGTTTTTCTAACACATGGAAGAATATATGACTTAACTAGTAACGTTATTAACGTCCACATCACTCACTCCGTTAACTATTAGTGTCAAATTTAACGGTAGGACGACTTAAACCTGTTTGAAACTTTTTTGAAACAAAAATAGGACGTTTGAAACTTTAAGGACCAAATTAGGATTAGACCCAAATATTGGAGACCAAAATAGTACTTTATCTTAATTATTATATATTCCTTCTTAACATTCCAAAAATATTCTCTACTTCCTAAGAGTTAAAACCTACTCCATGGCCTAATCCCTTTTTAGTTTATCCGGGAATATTTGCATATATAGGAAGAAGCAAAGATACATTTTCCTTTTTGGATTAAAGAGACATGAAAAACTATACTCATAATTACAAAACTATTCTACACAATAAGACTCGGGAAATTATTTAGACAATTCTATAATTAAAATTTGGATTTAACAGGGTTTAAACCACTGATTCGATTTAATGTGCTAAAAATTTAAACTTTTCAAATCGAAAATTCACTGATAATATTTGAACTTGAAAAATTATATGGAATGCGAAAATATAATTATTTTTTGGGAAAAAAGTTTATGTGGCACAAGTAATTGTACATATTTAGATCAGCTCCGTACCACAAACGGAAAAAGTAAAACGAAAAAAAGGACCAAAAAATTATTGAATAAAACCATAACACATGCCTTTAAAATTTGGCCCCTAAAATAGGGCGTGAAAGGAGAAAAACACCCCTCACCCACTTAAATGTTACCTGTGGCCGCTCACTCTTTCTTTCTTCATTTTTCTTATTCCCTTCCCTGGGAAACCAGAGTTACAAGAGTGAGAGAGAAAGAAGAGGAAATCCCAAAGCATTATCACTCCTTCAATTTCTGGTCATTTCAAAACTCCAATAAAAAATCTGTTTTGATCAAAGTGTTCTTCTCACTTCTCTCTATGCAAACATATGTTTTATCAGTAAGAACTCAAGAAAATTCCCCCTCTTCTTATTTTCACAGTATTTTCGTGTTAGGATTCTCCCAAAATTAAGATTTGTTATTTTGGTTCTTGCAACTTTGATTTGAATTTTAGGAGCCCTTTGCCTTAGGTTTTTGCAGTACAAAGGTGAAAAGAGTTTTCTCTCCCTATTCCCCTCCATTTTTTTCAAAACCCTATCTTAGGGTTTAGTAAATAGGTTTTATTTTGATTATTAGAGAGTGGATTAAGCTAGATAGTAACCCTACGAGGACAAGGAGAGCATTATTTAAGGTACGGGTTGGTTATTGGATAAATAATGTTAGGTTGAACTCTAAGTTAGGCTTTTTTTTCTCTTTAGTTTTACACCAAGGGTTTCAAATGCAATTTATCAAGAAACTGAGGAAAACAAATTGCTTTTGTTTTTGTGCTGACCATCTCCAGGTCATGTTAGCCACATGTCTTGCCATGTTCCACGTGTGTTTAGCTATGACCAACAAGTTCCTGTGCTGAAAAATCATATTTTGGTTCGGACACAAACAAATTCATGAACATAGTTTGTATCAATTTAACCATGCCTCAGTGTTGAACATCCAGACACAATTAAATTGGTATGTTTATGCTTCCTATATGTATAATGGTGAAATATGTACACATAAATGCATCCAAATGTTCATATTTTGAAGTTCTTCATAGTAACATTATAAGAGAATATACACCCAAAAGAGAAAAATGCTCAGTCTTTTTCTTTATTCTAAACTTTGAAAATATAATCATGGGAAGACAATGTTAGTAATGCCAAGCTGGAAATTCAACTGCAACACAGGTTTAGTTCGTCAGGGCACAACAGATTAGCATCATCAACTAACCAAGCACCACCACAAGAGTGTTACTAGGTTCCTCCCAACAAGTCATCACATAGTACCCTGGCAAAGGCCAAAGCTATTGATGACACTACCCTCTTACTAGGGCCAAATGTAAAATTATTTATCAACACCCTAACTATATTAGTATGCACTGCAGTCATTCAAGGCTTAAGATTAGATATACCACATATTGATCTTCAAACTAGAAGTTATCTTGAAAATATGAAAGATAGAGAGAAGATTAGAGTAGCTATCTTTATCATTTTCCAAAAATCAAAATGGTATCATCAACAAATTGCATGAGAAGTTGAGAACCACAATCCTTTCAAGTCCCACTATGACACCTTTAACAAGCCCCCTCCTCTCTCCGCTCTAGAAATAAATCAACTAAGAACATCCACCACTAAATTGATTAAAAAGGGGGAGAGGATCATCTTACCTCAAACCCCTCTCACCACAAAACCATATCTTTGGTTCACCATTAATTATAATGAGAAAGTACTTGTAAAAGGTAACCTAAAATCCAATTTTCCATTTAAAGCTAAACCCTTTTAACACTTCATCCAATAAACCCCAGTTGACCTTATCGTAGGCTCTCTCAAAGTCTAATTTGAAAACTAGACTTTCTTTCACTTGTTTTCTCATATCAGACACCACAATCAAAGTTACATCGAGGATTTGCCTAACAGCTACAAAAGCACTTTGATTTCCGAGATGGTGCCTCCTAAAACATCACTCAAGCTGATCAAAAGGACCTTTGTCTTTATCTTATACAGACTAGACACAAGGCTCAACGGTCGAAAATCTTGAACTCTAACAGGCCTATCTTTCATAGTAATCAATGTGACTAAAATAAGATTAATCTTAACAAACAATCTTTCCTTCCTATGAAATTCATCAAACACCTTCAAAAGATCATCTTTAATGATATCCCAACACCCTTGAATAAAGGTTGCAGTAAAACCGTCTAGAACAGGAGTTTTGTATTTGTCCATACTCCAAATAGCATGCCTAATTTCCTCTTCCTCAAAAGGTCATTGCACAAAAGTTTCCTTTACAAGATGGATGGGGGACAAATCTAAACCTTCAGAAAAAGGTCTAGAAAGATTATCTACTGAATATGGGTCCTCCAAAGAATCAGAAACAGAATTGCTATCTCTCACTATCCATGCCCAAAATCTAATTCCTATATTAGCTTCTCTTCTTTCCCCTGTTGCTATCTTGTAACAGAAGTGAATGCCTTTCACTACTTTGCCTCATAATATCCAAGATGTTGTCTAAAGCCATGATCAATATCTCACGTACTTTTGCATTGTTCTATTGCAATCTTTATTTGAAGAATACACAGTTTCTTGCCATTAAATTGAGTCAAAAGCAAGTTAAGTTTCTTTGAAAATATTCACCTCTTGTTGTTTCACTAGTGTCTTTGGCAAGAAAGGAATGAGATAATTTTCAAGGGGACTTCTGATTTTGTGTTGTTCTCTTTAGATGGTCTTTTGAGACGTGTTAGACGTACAAAGAAATTAGCAAGTCTTTCACATAACTCAATCTCATAAGTCATAACACCTAATTTTCTCATTCTTTTTTCTTGTGAGGATATTATATCTCTCCATGTACTCTTACCTTTCTCCTCAATAAATCCCTCTAACCAACTAAAAATTAAACAACACATGATAAACTATTAATAAAGACTAACATTTTTTTAGTTTTCTTAGAAGTTCCCACCTCTGGTTTGTTCGAATTTCAGTTGAAGATAAGAGACAACAACAGTGAAAAAATGGAAATAAGAACAAGGAAAAGCCAAGTATTCATGACAAAGAAACCAAGCACCCAAACATTGAAAGGAAAATTCAAAAGGACGAATTACCTTGGAATTCATTTGTACAACATGAGACTCACATTCTTGATCTTGCAGAAGGCAATATCCTGCAACAGAGAAGCAGCACCAAATTCGGCATTCTGCAGAGTTCGGGCAATGAATTTGGGCCATCATCATTCAGTACGCATTGTATTAGAGAAAGAGAGAAATATTAGGGTTTCAAAAAGCAGGAGGATAAAATTGGGAATGAGTTAAAGGGAACTGGGGAAGAACATTTTCCTGACAAAAAAATTGGCAGCAGAGGGTTAGTTACATGGAATCAGCAGACTTTCATAGAATTTGGATTCATGATATTTCAAAGGGGAAACAACGGTAAGGTATGTATATAATTCAGAATAAGAAACATTCAACAGAGTGTTAGGGATGTTTGGCAGTTTGGGGGCGGAAGAGTTACAACAAACTATTGCTGATGAGAAGAGAGGCAAAGCGAGAGAGAAAGCTGAGCCTGTTGGCACTGGGAGCGCTTGAGAGCGGTGCCAGCGCTGGAGCAGAGGGTGCGCACCGCCTCGGATTCATGAGGGCATGAGAGAAAAACAAGGCAGTTGGCCAAGGCGTGGTTAAGGTGACGGCAAGCTGAGTCGCGGCTAGGACCTGCCGGGATTCGACGGTGGCATTCCAATAGCGCCCGCTGCAGCCGCTCGCATGAGCCTTCGCTTGTCATGTTTATGCTTCTTGTTACTTGTTAGAGATCACAATTCACAACCAAGCTATAAGATTAGCACTGATTTGATCATCAGGTTCCCCAACATCATAAATCATAATGAATTCTGTTTCTGTATATATATATATAATTGTCAAATTTTTTTGAGTAATTTTGTAATTAAATATTTTTATAAGAGGGATGAATATATAATTTCTATAAATATTAAAAAGTAAAGTTATATTTTTATCATTGTTCATAAACTCAATTCACCTCAGCCCCATTCCTCTCTGAAATTGAAAGAAAAAATCAACTCAACTCTACCCACTCATTGACCCAGCCTCGCCGCCGACAGCCACGCCAACCATCGCAGCCACCTCAATCCCACAGTCCCGTTGCATGTACAAGCATCGCGTGTGGAAGCTTTGCGCCGTCGCAGGAGCTTGAAGTCGTCTCCTCTGTTCGAGAGCGCTCTGTCTATGTTTACCGTGCCTCCGTCACCGTCACCGTAACTGTCACTGTCAAGAACTTCTTCGTGCTTCGCTCGCCGCCTGACATCTCTGTTCGTTCTGTCTTCATCCATTGGCTGAAACCTTCCCTCGCCGTACATATCATGCCGTACAATACCTCATTTGTTGACTAGAGTCTTCTTTTGTAGGCCATACAGCTTGATCCAGAATTTGCCAAGAACATTGGGCAGATTGTTATACTTGGTGGTGCATGCTTTCGCAATAAATAGCAATGTGAATCCAGCCGCCAAAGCCAATGTGGGTTGTGATGAAATAAATAAATAACTACATCTGTGTATGGGTCATTTCTCTCTTTGTCTCACTCCTTTAGTTGGGTTTGATTCCAGATATTTGGTGATCTAGATGCTGCAGATGTTATGTTCACAAGTGGAGCGGATATACTAACAGTGGAGATAAATGTTACCCACCAAGTTGTATTGACTGGTACACGCTCTGTCAAAGTTTTTTTCACTTAATTTTTTCTTAAAATTTTTAACAATTAATTCATCGGTTCTATCTTTATGGAAAATTTTCTTGTTGGGTCAAGGGTTTACCACTAGACCAGAAGCTATGGTTGTTAGTAGGATACAACTTTATTTTCTTATACTTTCTCAAATCATATGTAGCATGAGGAGGTGCTAAACCTATTTTAACATTTATATTTTAGATAAAAGTAAGTACAGAAAATCAACTTTTAATTAGTTAAAATTAGGCAAGTTTTTTATTATAAAATTACTTTCTTAACTTTCACTTTTTGAAAAGTATAGAGTTTAGGATTTAGAATTAGAATTTATAATAAAAGGGTAATTTTAGAAAAATTGTCTAATATTGGCTAAAAAATAGTTGATTTCTAAGTTGAATTCTTTAGATTTTAGTTGGTGAGTTTTCTATAACAGAGGTTTCAGTTCAACTGAACTCAGAGGTCTACCCAACTGAACTAATATTCAAGACTTTCTTTGATGAATGAAAAGTTGCTGATGTGTTACTAAATATTTCAATTATTTACTATCTACCCCACAAGAACTAGAAGCCGTCTTTATTCTAATGAAGCATCGCATTGGTATGTTACAATGAATCTGTCTTTGACATTTATTTCTCATATCTTGTTCTGTAGTATGCTTAATTTTATAAGTATTAAGGTTAGACAGATATTCTGTGTTGTATTTTGTTAGAACTGAACCCTAAAGAGTTGGGAGAGGATTTGAAGAAACTTGGAATTTGAATGGTTACATGGTTCTGTATCAATATTCTCACAGAACAACAATGGGGCAAACTATAAGATACAAGCGTACATAAAGTACAAAAATAAATTTGATACTTCTCTTTCACCCTCCCATTCTTTTGTGAATTCTACTTGAGCCTTCTGTTGCCCCATTCCCACTCTCTTTTTTCATCAATGCATACAAGGTTAGAGATGTATTCCATTGGCAGGAAAAGATACTAGTACTTAGATTGGAGGAGTCAGAGTTCACAAAACTGCTAAAACTTAGATAACACTATTTTAATTTCATAAAACTGCATGGCTTTTAGCTGCTATTAATTGTGGCACACATCATTTATCTTCTTTCTCATCCGTTCTGGCCTAATCTCATGCTCTAAACTTGATGACTAGGTTCTGATCGAGAAAAGTTGGCAAGTTCAAATGGAAAATTCGCTCAGTACTTGACCAAAATTCTCGATCTGTATTTCTCGTATCCTCGTGAGGCCTACAACACCGACGATCTGTCTTCAAAGTGCATTCAAGAATTGGGAGAGACCTAATAATCTGAAATACTAATTGCAATTATTTTCTGTGCAGGGGTTTACCTTCATGACTCCACAGCATTTTCTGCAGCTGTTGATCCTACTCTTGTAACCTGCATGGAGGGTAGTGTTAGAGTTCAAACCAGTGGTATTACACGGGGTCTTACAATACTGTACAACAAACATAAAAGGTACTGTTATGCTGGCTTGAAATTTATCTTCATTTATTTGCAGTTTGATAAAAAAGAAGTCTTGGAGCAATGGTTGAGTTATCTTTGTATGACCTTAAGGTCACGAGATTAAGTCGTATAATTAGTCATGGATGCATTTATTAGGTTAGAATGTATACATTACATCCTTTAGGAATTGTGCTTGTGCACGTGGTTTTTTTTTTTTTTTAATTTTTGCAGTTTAATCCAGTATATATGAATTCATTACTTGATATAGAGTAAACTTTTTCCAAAAATGCAGAGAGTAAGATTTGGTAAGAGTTTGAACTGTATTAGACATAAGAATGCCATACTCTTCTCGTTACTAGCTAATGTTATGGAGACCTAATAATCATCTTGCATGTTAGAGGATGAGATCTTGAAAACTGCAATTATAGTATCTCTTTTCTGAATCTTGGGCACAGATATTATAGTACACATTTTCAACTAGACAGCCTATTATATTCAGGCAGTGAGGATATTATATGGAGTACAGACTATGACATTATTTTGACTTTTTCATTCCTCTGATTTATTGTATTTAATGTAGTTTTACTTATGCTCTTACTGACAAAAGAAATGCTATTAAAGATAAAGAAAGGTAAGGGGAACCTGGGACATGGATACGTCTTAAATTGATACTCTGTTGTCTCTTATTTGAATGGTGTAGAACATAGATTTATTGAGGACTCCATCGAATTGTTTATGCTAGGAAAGAACAAAGGAGGGAACTGAAGTCTAATTTATATAGGCTTGGATGAAATAAATGCACATAATTATTGGATATTCTAAATAACAGTTTATTATTGGTTAGCGATGTATTATGGGATTATGTAGTTACTTGTAGTGACCGAACTAAATGCTATACATGTTGAATCTGGATATGATTTAATGCTAATTATTATGGATGTTTAGTTTTAGTTTGAATTAATTTAACCCAATAAGAGTTAATATCTTAACTAAAGTAGGACAATTTTGTAATTAAATATTTTTATAAGAGGAATGAATATATAATTTCTGTAAACATTAAAAAAGTAAAGTTATATTTTTTTTATCATTTTGCATAAACTCGATGCACCTCAGCCCCATTCCTGTGTGAAATTGAAAGAAAAATGCAAATCAAGCTCTACCCACCCATTGACCTAGCCCCGCCACCCGCAGCCCGCAGCCACGCCAACCACCGCAGCCACCTCAACCCCGCAGCCCCGTCGCATGTACAGGAATCGCGTGTGGAAGCTTGGGGCCGTCACAGGAGCTTGAAGTCGTCTCCTCTGTTCGAGAGCGCTCTCTCTATGTTCACCGTGCCTCCGTCACCGTCACCGTAACTGTCACTGTCAAGAACTTCTTCGTGCTTCCCTCGCCGCCTGACATCTCTGTTCGTTTTGTCTTCATCCATTAGCTGGAACCTTCCCTCGCCGCTTACATCTCCGTTCGTTCTGTTCGCGCTTCAGGTAGGTTTTCTCTTTTTCTTCATTGTGTTGTATTCATTTATTTGTGTATTCTAGCCTGAGTTTTACGCTGTTGATTCTTGTGATTACTGATTCTGAAATTTTAAAGTTGTTCATGATTTTTGGTTCTGAATATGTTATCTTCTGTGATTAGGAAATAGGAATAATTTGTTTTGGTTAATTACTTAATTTTGCTTATAATTTTTGTTAGCTGGATTTTGAATTTTGTTTGCTGTGACTTGGAATCATTTTGTAGTATTTATTTATGTTTTCTAGCCTGAGTTTTGTGTTGTTCATTCTTTGCTTTATGTCCTCTAATTTTGTTCTGAATTGAGTTAATTGGAATTGAAGTAGGTAATTGGAAGAAGAGTAGCTTTAATTTTGATCAGAAACACCTTGGATGTTGTTGTGTTATTTTTCCGAACCTTTCATCTTGTTATAGTTGCTGATGTTGTGTTGTTGTTGGTGTTTTGTTTTGTTTTTTTTAATTTATCTTCTTGCAATTAATTAGTGATAGAAAGAGTAAGCGTGGTGTACCAAATATTTAAAGATGGGATTATGGAGAGCATTTGTCAGGGAGTGGCTGAATAGAAAAAATAAAAGTAGGTAAGTAACGGTTGCTTTGTTGAATTAGGACCCTGCCCAAGTAGATAGAATTTGACTTCGAAACAGTGAAATTAATATAATCCACTTATAGTAATTATATGCCAAGGACTTGGGATGATCTCCTCTGTTTGCTTGTGTTCTTCTGGGAATCATTATATATTTTTATTAGTATTTTAAATTCA
This sequence comes from Arachis ipaensis, assembly GCF_000816755.2. Lineage (NCBI taxonomy): Eukaryota > Viridiplantae > Streptophyta > Magnoliopsida > Fabales > Fabaceae > Arachis > Arachis ipaensis. The sequence goes on along the minus strand of NC_029787.2, from coordinate 30,645,515 downwards.
AAGGAAAGGATATAATCATGTAGATAAGTGAAGGTGTCATTTGTTTACTCAAATAATTACTCTAATCTGATGCAGAGATGGGTAAGATTGAAAAAAAAAACTTGCATGGATGTGGATTATGCAGTTTATTTGCATATGGCTATGTATACTAAAAGTATAAATATGTAATGATTTTGTTTTATATATATATATTTGGATCTGGATATGGACGAGCCTGATTGGAAATATGAGATTATAAAAATGTGTTATGTATGTTATTTAAAGGTATAGAGACTCAAACCCAAAGTTGACCCTTTTTCTTTTTGAATGAGAATTTAACTTTTCGTTTAGAAAAAAATTAGTGTGACTTTTCCACAGAATAGGTAATATTCAAGATGGTATTTCTTTATTTGTCATGCTAGATTATGTTTAATTTGTTTATAACTATTAGTAGTTTTTGGTTCCATGTCTCTGTTCATTTAGTTTTTTATCATTGATCACTTGAGTAGTTAAAGTGGATGTGCTTTTCTCTTTATATCAGATTTACAATTTTTTTTTTAATGGTTTCTATTGTATTAATAAGCTACTAGACCAACTTGATTAAATTTGGTTAATAAAATAACGAGTATGTTTTGCCACAAGGATTTTTCTCTATTTTGTCAATTCATATATTATTTATATCAGATGATATTATGTCTCCTATATGGGAAAATATATAGCTTGCCCTTCAAAATATATAGCTTTATAAGACTAATGACTAGGCTCATTAGTTATGGAAATTTGCTTATCTATTTAGAACGAGGATCTCAACAAATACAGGACTTGAATTGATAATTTCAATGTTTCCCCGGGTGCATTCAGTTATCAATTGAAGGTATATGATTGTGTAGGTAGAATGGTGGATTGTCCAATGTCATTCTAAATACAATTTTAGTGTGGAACAGTAGAGAATCAGGGTGGATGTCTAGATCCTTTCCTCCATTCAAAAGTTTCATCAAATTTGGGTCTTGCCATCTTTATACACCCAAACAGAACTTTTGAAAAATGAATGTAACGGTGGCATTTTGTCCTTATTGAATATAAGTTAGTTTGGTAAATGAGAAAGTGATTTCTACCAGATTGAAGAAATCATACTGCCCATTTATTTTTATTTTATCCTCATTGATTATTTACATTTATATATTTTTCTTATGTAATTTATCACTATATCTCAATTTAACCACAGTAGACATATACTAAAATTAGCCACTAATATAAACTACACATTAAAATAATTATTACTTCTGCAATTAGGTTTTTGTTAGATATTTTTCTTTGCTTTATGCCTTTTAATTTTGTTCTGACCTGAGTTAATTGGAATTAAAATAGGTAATTAGAACAAGAGTAGCTTTAATTTCGATCAAAAACACCTTGGATGTTGTTGTCTTATTTTTCTTAACCTTTCATCTTGTTATGGTTGCTGATGTTGTGTTGTTGTTGGTGTTGTATTTTATTTTTTTAATTTATCTTCTTGCAATATCCCTGTTTGCTGGTGGTCTTCTGTTACACAGAATGCCCCTTTCACTTTCACCTTCATATGGAAGAGGATGCTTACTACTTTAGCTTTGGTGTATAATCTCCTAAAAGTATTTGCTTAATCTGAATTATTTCTATTTTATTTAATTGTGCTGCTTACTTTCTAAACTAATTTTCACTTTGCTTGTTTCCTTCGAAAGAAGTGAGATAGAAGTCATGAAGTAGAGAAGGCCTTAACAAATTGTATGATATTAATTATGTATATCTATTGAATGATTATGAAGCAAATAAAAAAGGGTAGTAGCCATCCAGAAATAAAAAGAAGCTGAATGCTTTTTCTTGTGCATGCCCTCATGATTCCTGAACATTAGATTAAATTGCATCCAACTCAGTTTTGTCTTCCTTTATACACCTCGTTTGGATCAATTTCTGATATTTATTATCTATATTGTTTCTATAAACATAACGTGCGTGACATTGTTCTCGTCAGGTGCAAGTATTACTACCACATATTTTCATTGCTACATACATTTCATTCAATTTATCTTTGGTGAGAATGTCATTTCTACTTTGTGTAGACCATGACAAATGAAAAGGACGAAAGAATCAGGGACCACCGACCCCTAACTCAAAGTTGTTGCGGGGTGAGAATTCGTGCAAGACTAGATAGAAAAATTCAGAAATGGAAGGTTGTTTCGTTCTACGAAGAGCACTCTCATGGATTAGTTGATCCGCTGGACGTTAGCATGATGCCTGAGTATCGCACATTCAGTGTCTCAGATAAAGCTTAGGCGAAGAATTTGCACAACATAGGCATCAGGACCTGTCACATCTTGGGATACTTGGCTGCTCAAAAAGGTGGATATGCAAACTTGTCATTCAACAAAAAAGATATGTACAACCTCATTACTCAACATAGGAAGGAAAAGGTGAAGGGTGGTGATGCAAATGCTGCAATAAGCTACCTGAGAGGTAAAGCTGGGAACGATTCTTATTTCTTTGGAAAGTACACATTAAGTAATGAGAATCGATTAGAAAATTTGTTCTGGGCTGATGAGACTAGCTGTATTGATTATGAGTGCTTTGGGGATGTCTTGACATTTGATTCGACTTACAATAGGAACGTCTACAATAAACCACTTGTGATATTTTCTGGTAGCAATCATCATGGGCAGACCGTCATATTTGGATGTTGTCTTCTTGTTAATGAGGATATTTGTTCATACAAGTGGCTCTTGGAAACTTTTTTGGAAACAATGGGGAGTAAACACCCTACGGCAGTTGTCACCGACGGAGATCTTTCAATGAGAGAAGCCATTAAAAAGGTTTTTCCTTGTGCAACACATCAACTATGTGCATGGCACTTACATAGGAATGCATGCGAGAAAGTTAAGAACAGTGGATTTCTGAATGACTTCAAGAAATTGATTTATGCTAATGTGAGTGTTGAAGAGTTTCAAGTCATGTGGGGAGACATGGTGGCGAGGTATAACTTATCAAGCAACTCTTGGGTCGACCAAACTTATGAGTTGAGGAATTTATGGGCTCTTGCATATTTGAGGGGCCAATTTTTTGTGCAAATCAGGACAACATCCCAGTGTGAAGGGATTAACTCTCTAATAAAAACATATGTGAGAAAGAAAGATACCCTTCTTGAATTCATCAATAACATGGAGATCGTTGTTAGCCATTACAGGAACAATGAAAGAGTTGCAGAGAAAATTTAGCTATTAATAATACGACGAATATTAATAATTCAAAAACTAATAATAAAGTTAACATAGATAAAATAATGAGCAAATTCATTCGATCCCAAGAATGTCAAAAAACAGTTGTACAACCCACCCGACACAAATTCTCCCCTAGCAACAATTCTGATAACCACACAAACGACGTTACTCTCAAGGAGCTCTTCAAACCAAATGTCTCCCCACGAAGATCATCTGAATTAGATTGGAATTCAAATACGGGAATATATATTGGTAAAAAGGGTACCTCATCATTTGTGATGCCGCGGCGTTCATGTGGCCCAAAAATTTCACAGGTATGTGTATAAAAACATGAATTTGTATTCTGATGACTCTGTTTAGTATTACTATTTTTAATTTTATTGTTTAATTACACATGATGATGGCTTCGTGTTTGCAGTGGATGCCCATTAGTTTTAGACCACCGGAGGACATGATTCTAACGACGGATGAACTTGCTTGTGCCGCTTATATTTTTTGCCCGGATTTAAAGTTTCAAGTTAATCGGTAAATCCTTATAACACTATTCGATTTGATGCAAGTCTAATTTATACTTTCGTAACAACAATTTCCTGAACTAAATATTTGCATGTGTATTCGTAAAGGGATGAAGTACTGGTGTCAACTCGTACCGCATATGCAAATAGAGAAAGTTTAGCCACGTTAATTCCAGGAGAACAAGTCATCCAAGATGTAAATATCTATTTTTTATTATTTAACATTAAAAAAGTACAAAATGTTAATGTTATGTATCGTAAAATTAAAAGTATACAAATGTATTTGTTTGTAGGTTATAGATTCCCTTACTTGCATTCTCACACAAGAGTATAAAATCTTAACAAATTGCCATCTGTATGATCTTTGCCAACAACCTTTTCGGTAAGTTTCAGTACAAAAATACCCCAAAAAAATATGTATTTGATATTTTGTTTGGATTAAGTTTCAAGCAGCATATGAATAATTTGATGTATTATTTTTTATGACAATATAATCAACAACTAGCACTTACATGGTCCAGACCACCCAATCAACTAAGGGAACAATATGCAGATAACTACATGTACAAGATTGAGTATTTGTCAAGGGTAAGTCCTTTAATTTTTAGTAAATAATATATGATTTATTTAATCCAAATTGTATGTTTATCTTAATATCATAGATTTACAATCCTCCTTATTTTGTAAATAAGTAGATTTTTGTCCCCATCAACGACCTCAATGAGCATTGGTTCCTGATGATCGAAGACATGAAAAAAGAAAAGATCTTTGTGCTTGATTCTTGTAAAATACCAGACAGAAACTATGGTAGGCTATTATCAGTTGAAACCATGGTAAGTGGTCCAGTTTGATTTTGTTAAAAGTAAAATTAGTTCTTCAACTTTTATTCTCTATTAATTTTGAATGTTTTGTATATAACGAAAAAAACACGACATCGTTTGAAATTACGATTTGAATTTGTATTTTAAGATCATTGCTACATTCGGTTTGTAAGTGATTTAGTAGTTTGTTTAATTTGAAATTAAGGTTCATTTGTTAACACTAATATCGAATTAATAATTTTTAAATTTTTTATAATCTATCCATTTTAGACAAGTAATAAAAATTAACCCGTTACATTGCTTGCACTACACAGTATCCAACTATATTTTATGTCACACAGGCTATATTCATCGAATGAATGTTAGAACACAAATCTTTCTACAATTCTAGTGAAATCACTGTACCTCGGATTTCTAAATTTCGTATCGTGGAACCGTCTGACCTGCCACAACAAAGGAAAGGCTCGTAAGTAATATTAGTTTAAATTTTTTTTACCGTCATGTCTATTGAGTTTGTTATGTACGAATCATGTGTTCGGTTAAACTGATGAAGTAGTACAATCACACATTTAACTAAACAGTAATGACTGCGGTATCTGGGTTGCTCAATGGATGAAAGAGTGCGGGTGGACTGATGATTTTGGCATCACGGTAACTAACTTTATTCATTTTCTAAATTATTTATTATTATTATTAGGAAAAAATGTAATATGTATCTAAGTGTATATATATATATATATATATAATTCTAATTGCTTCGTACTTTTTAAAATTATTAGGTCTATGACAGTGATAGGATGAGGCTAGCAATCGACTTGGTTAGCAAAGAATTCAATATGAAGAACTCAAAAGTTATGGATAAGACACATGCATATATGAAAGATATACTACAAAAACAGTCACGACTGCAAAAGGATATATAGTTTTTTTTTTCTATCGCATTTTATATTTGTCGAGACACATCATATTTTGTTATGCATTTTTTAGCTTAAGTGATTCTTTTATTATAGGATATTTTGTTGCTCTAATCGAACCTATTGTTGAGTCATTTGATGTTTATTTCTGTGCTTAATAAAAGAGCTAATATCATTTAACTTTAATTTTTAGCTTTCAAGATAAATCCAAAGATATAACTTTTATGCATTACATAATTTAAAAGATACTTATTATATAGCTATCTAATAATATTCTGAACTTAAAGTAACTGTTGTTTCTGGATAGTAATCAAATGACGATCATGCTAATAAGAAGATTCACATTCGATTATGAAAATCAATCTTATTCTGAAGATATGATATCATTTTTTCTAAAAATGTAAAACCAAGCAATAAAGTATAATTTAATTAATGTGTATATTGAAATAAATGTTAATTGTATATAGTAGCAGCCACACATGGAATTGCAATGGCTGCATTTTGTCTCAATGTACTATATTACATTGCGACTTAAATATATAATTTTTTAGTTAAAAAACTTGCATTTATGTGCTATTTTTTATTAACTTAGTTCGAAATAATAAATTTTGATATTGTTTTATAGGATTACTGACATCAAATTTTGATAATTTGGCCAAAAATTATAAATGCTTTGTGTCTTAATTTTTCCAGCTAACCTTCAACAACTCATAAAAGTTAACATCATAGGTGGTTGTAGATTATAGTGATAGACAAGGGTAAAAGTTGCGATGATAATACGTGATGATAATTCATAACGATTGAGTGAAGAGAATGTAGCAGGAGAAGAAAAAAAAAATAAGAAAGAAGGCCAATATAATTTAATAGTCAATAATAGGTATGTGTATAGAGATTAGTATATAGTAAGAGAAAGAATATTGTTTAACATGGTGAAGGAATATTAATCTTATTTAATTTAAATTTATAAATTTTATACAATATAAATTAAAAAACTTTTATACATTTTTTTGAACGTTTTTTATTTTTAATGTTTAAATTATTATATCCAATTTATAAGATTAAAATTAAAATTAGAAAAATTAATCTTTTAAAAAGCTACTAAATATATTAAACCGCTAATATAATATTTAAGCAGGTCAGTACACTAGACTTGAGTAGTGTTCCATTCAATTTAAAATCATTGTACATTATAAAAAATATTTTATTTTACCGCTATTATTTAACATGACTTTTTATAAAATACTGCAATATTGATAAGAGAAGTCCTTTTTTCCTTTTCATTTTTCGAAATTCAGTTTACATAATTTTCTATTTTTAGTCTACAGGAATTTTATAAATCCCTTTAAAAAATTTTTAATCTTGGGAAAATAGCCGTTCCTTTCAATTTTTTCCAAAATTTGGCGCAAAATGAAAACCTAAACCCGCCCAAACCAAAACATTCTTCTCAATCCTTCCCTAAATCCATTGTTTATGCTTCTCACCAGAATCTCTGTTTTGCTGAGCTTTTGTTCCCTAAATCCATCGTCTATCCTTCTCTAAACCCATCTTCTCGTCAGAAACTCTGTTCGTTGGCTGCTGCTGCTCTTGCTTGTTGTTCGCCTGTTGCCACACTTCCGACCTTCTTCCTTTGTCTTTATTTATCCTTGACCACTGAGCCACGACCCACCACACCCCTCGTTAACTTCCACTGCTTCCTCTGCGTCAACCCTCCTTGCACAGCCACTGCCAGCGTCATTCTGGCAACTTCTATCGCGCTACCGCATTCATCCCCTCTGCTCATTGCAACTGCTAGCTGCTCCAATTCTGAGTTCAACTAGCATCTCCCTCTCCCTATAACTCATTTTGTCAATTCACACCAGGTTTCATTTTCTTTTTTCTGATCTTGTAGTTGATGAAGTTTCTATGTTTCTATGTTAAATTTTGATTTTGTTGTTCGGATTTAGTTTGCATTTAATTGAATCTGAATTTTTAGGTTTAGCTTAGTTTGAATTAGGATTTTCAAATTAGAATTAACTTTAGTTAGTGAACTTTGAACATGTTGTTTTAGTTCTTGAGTTTGGTATTGTTGATGATTTGGATGATAATTCTTGATTGATTTTGGACTGTTGTACTCAAAATTGAAGAATTTGTACATTTGATATGTATACTCCCTAATTCACAATATGTGCCCTGATCTGATTAAATACACAATATGTGCCCTGATATGATTATGTGCGAGTGTAACTGCTTTCCCAGAGCCTGTGAGGCTAAATTTGCAGAGGCTTTTAAGATACTGGCATAGGTAGCTGCATCTGCAGTCTTTTCATCTCTTTGCATCTCAATGAATAGCTTTATACCTTCTTCAAGGTGTCCCTTATGAACATTATCCAAGATCAAGGCTGTCCAAGGAACTGAACTTTGAAGAGCCAAATTTGCAAAAATCCTATTTGCTTCCCCGAATTTGTCACATTTAGCATACATGTCAACCAAAGAATTAACTTGGGCAAACTTTATTTGAATATTCCCTAATTCTCTCTTAGTTACTCATATTGGGTTTTTTTACTTTTTCTTATTAGCTTGTGTTCTTTTTTTTTTAATATTAATGCCTTTAATATTGTATAAGTTAAGGACTTAATGAGTTACTTTGGCCTCATAGCTTGTGGATTGATTTTTTCAGGATTTGTCTTATCCTTTCCATTAATAGGCATGCTTTGTAAAGTGTTAGTGAACTTTGAATATGTTTTTTTAGTTCTTGAGTTTGGTATTATTGATGATTTGTAAATAATTCTTGATTGATTTTGGTTTGATGTGCTTAAAATTAAAGAATTCGTGCATTTGATTTGCTTGGATTGTGATAATTATTGTTTAATAAATTCATGCACGCCAAGTGTTCAGTGATATGACTCTATAACACTTTAGATTCTAAATTGCATGTTTGCTTGTGTATTATTGTTGTTTTGGATTCTAAATTGATATGCCTCTATAACATTTTCACAGTGGCTCTGTTCTCCAATTGCTCTTCAAGTTAGTGATTTTGGTTGTCTCTTCCTTCAATTATGGTCGCTATTCACTTCTCCATTTGTATCACTGCTATTGTTTGCTTTCACTTGATGTTCATTACTTCGTTGATCGCTGTTCGCTGTTGCTGTTCACGGCTTTGGATTTATCAATCAAGGAAAATAATCGTTGTTTTCTTTGGTATATGCTATGTTAATTAGATTGTTATAGTTCTTTAACCATGTTTTGATGTGTATTTTTACCATTCAACTAATAAAATAGTGTGGTTTGGAATATTGAACTAGAGCAGTGTTATGTTCTTCATGAATCAGAGAAGGGTCTTTCATCCTAATAATCAGGCTACGTATATAGCTTTTGGCTAATGGTAAAGGGTTTGATCTAATGATATGCATTTTTTTCTCGCAGGGATCGATAATTTGCATGTCTTATTTAGCTATGATTCCAAACTTGATATCTTTCAAGCAAGGTAATCGGTGAAGAATTTTGTTCTTATTTTTTTATTTTTAATTTTAATGCCTTTAATAGTGTATGTAGCAAAATTCAGGCCACTCATTTGTTATTGCTACTGCCATGGGAGTTGTGTTCGTTGGTGATACTCTGTATATTGGAAGGTACCATTTGTTCAATTTTGACATGAAAAAACAAGTATACTAATGCATATGAATCAGGAAATTGCTTTGTCATTTTTTTTTGTATGAATAATTCTTAGGTCTTATTGATGGAAAAATAAAAAGTGGAAAAATAGGTTTGGAAGAGATTTATCTCATAGCAAGTTGTAGCTCAAATCAAATTAGTTGAAATCGAGTAGACTCCTACACCGAACTAAAAAAGAATCAATAAATTGTGCATGAAAACATACATGGTTCAATGCTGGTATTTTTCTAATTAATTTGCATACTTAGCCTTTTGAAACTATATTGTGAATTTCTTAAAAATGTTCTTGTGAATTTTCATACTCATGCCGTACTTGGCCTTCATGGTTCAAACTAGTGGTTTATTGTTTTAATTTTTTAATTTGTGGAGTCTACATGTAAATCCATATAAATTGAAGTATAATGTCATTTTATTCTTTATTTGACAAGTTTATGATGAAAAAGGAAAAGAACTTTGGATGGAGCATTCTTTCAATTGGATTCTTTTTTGGTTTTATCCATGGCAAAATCTGGAATGAATTGTAGATGTTCCTTCACAGCATAGCATGATCTTGGGTATGTATTCCAACTCTATTGCTAATTACAACTTGTTTTTTGATAAATAAGTTTCTAATATGTTTTGGCCAGTGTATGTAATGACCTTTAAATCTTAAATTAGCTTTTGATAATTACAACTCTTAAATTAATGACTTTCTATTCTAATATTTTTGAGCAGGAACTCTTATATGGTGGAAGATTTTGGAAATCCAGAAAAGCAGGGGCGAGCCATATATGGAGGAAGCACGATGGGGAAGAACCAATATCTTCAAGAACGTGCCGCCGCAGGAAGAAACAGAGATTGGAGAAGTGGCTCTCGGATAAGTGGATCGGCATGGAATTTACTGCACGTCAGGCACCTGGTAGTAGGAAAAGTCAACTTATTTCTTCTTGTTCTTCCTCCATATGCATGCTGTTTCTATTATGAGTAATGAATTCTAAAGTGGAGTTAACACTAATGGGCTTCAGTTTACAAACGATAGAGTTATTTTCTTTTTGCTTATTGCTTCAAGTATTATTCTTTTTTGTTGGGTTTTGTTTTGCTGTTTAGGTTTCACACAAATACCAACAAGTTACGGTTTAAAATGTTGTTGTAAGTGATTCTCTAATTCACGGGTAAAAACATGTAAGAAAGGTTTGAAGATGAACCGGCGCTGGAGCGAGCCAAGTAAGCCCTTCAGTTGCTCAGAGAAGCACAAGCATCTCCTTGGAGGGAAACCCTAGTTTCCTCCACCGCGATCGCCGCCGCTGGGCTTCTGATTGTCACCGTCAGTCATGCCAGAGATATTTGTCTATTCGTCCTACTCCATGCCCACACCTCAATCTCGAGTCTCGAGCTTCATCGCAGTAGTTTTGGAGTCGTTGCGGCCTATAACCACTCATCTTGCTCAGTCGGTCTTTTCCCGCTGTCCCTCGTCGTGGTCATCTTCTGCCGTGCTTGTCACGAGAAGGTAACAGTTGCTCTGCCCACTAAATCATTAGTAGTCCCACAGAAGAATGGATCGTGCAGAAAATTACTACCCTGGTTCCCGAGTTTGAAGAACAAGGTCTGTTCATTCTGACTTCAAATCTTTCCTTTCTTCCTATACAAGTTGTTCTGTATTCAAATGCAGTGCTATAAATTTGATATGTCTAGATGATCCTGAAACACTTCTTGGGCCTTTGGCTAACAAATTCAAGCCTACAGTAATCAGTTCTTGGATGGAGAAAAGGAAGGCATTACTAACAGAAAATGCAGACAAAATGAAACGATTGCTTGATAATTTGCAGAGGAAACTTGATGAGGTTTGCTTAAAGGGCACAAACACAATGTTTGTGGTCTTTTTATACATACAGTTTTACTATCTTAATTGTTCTTTCCGTGTTTCCCTGGTGGCAGTCCTTCTTAAACATGCAGCTCTATGAAATAGCCTTGGAACTGTTTGAACATGATCAATCAACTTCTGTAAGTTCTGTTATGTTTCTTAGAATTTTAATTTTTCGGTTTTCACTGTTGAAATGTGCAAATTGACATGTAAATGATGGCATGTTGTCTTACATAGGCATTTACTAAGGTATTTTTACATGTAAATTGAAATGTGCAAATTGACATGTTAGGAATATTCTTTTTTTTCCTCAGTGCATAGCCTTTGAAAAAACTCGACACGAAACTCGAAAGAACACTTTTACATTCATATCGTAAGGTATTCATGCTTTCACCCGCATAAAGCTTTATCAGAATTTATTTGAAGCTACTAGATTCACAAATATACTGTCAATAACACTGGTAATGTATTAAATATCAGATTGGTAGATCAACTGAAAATTACCGAAAATATTAATAAACAAGTTCTTTTCATTTAGAAGGAAAATTCTAATTTAAGTCCTGAGGAACAAATTTCCAATCAGGGGAAAATATTTATCAGAGTTGGCCTACCATTAACTTTTGTTATTGAGTACCAGTAATTAACATCCCAAGTTTCTGCTGAGACTGACCCTGTGTTCCCTTCTGCCAAAAGTTGTGTCATTACTTTATATCCAGGTAACTTTGGTTGTGTCATTTGTATCTCCTATCCAGATCCCCCTGGATTCAATGAAGTTGGGATATCTTGTTTCCAGGATGGGGTTAGTGTCAATGTCTTCATGACTTATTTGACACTGATAATGTCTTTATGACATTGTTTGATTTATTGACATGCTCATTTTTATTAATTACATGTTTATATGATGGTAAAAGCTGATGCTAGGGAAGCAGTGATCACACTTGTAAGAAAGATCATCCTTTTTTATACTCTTGCGGTGCCAATGACGGTTGGAATAAGCAGTATTTCTTTTGCTTTTGCGACAGATTAACAAAGAACGAGAGGGTGGACAGATTGACAGATTCCTATTGAAAAACATTGTAGATATATTTGTTGAGGTTGGTCTCGGGAAGTTGGATCATTACGAGCAGGATTTTGAGATACAAATGCTAGATGATACAACCAATTACTACAAAAGCAAGGGCACAATATGGATTAAGGTTGACTCCTTTCAAGAATATCTGTCGAAGGCAAGTGCATCAAGAATTTGCCTCTAGATTTTGTGTTCTATTGGTTGACCAGCTCTAATTAGTGTGTGTGTGTGTGTAGGCTCTGGAATGCTTGAGAAAGGAGAAGAATAGAGTATCTCATTATTTGCACTCTAGCACTTGGCAAAAATTGTATAAGGTCATCTTTTGACTTATTCTTGATTACATGGATTTACCTGATGTTAACTGTTATATCTTTTGGTTCATCAACTGCATCTACAATCACATACTGCATGATAATGATGTAAAACTAGGGTACTGTGCCAGTTAAACCTTATTTTGATGATTAAATTAAATATTAATGTTATTTTAATTAGATTCTGTTGTTTGTGAATTAACATGTTATCATATATACTTGAATAAATTTGGGATATACCTTTGGATGATAACTTTGTAACTGACAAATAACAGCTAAGTTTTAATACTCATGGAGCAAAGTTCCCATGTTGCTAGTTTTCTGTTTTAAGATGTTGAGTGTCATTGCGAATCGGTCTCCAGTTACAAAAATGTGGGGGATGTGAGTATTCCCCAAAATAAAATTCAACCCAACCTAACTATATATTAGTATTGTACCCAATTTTAATTAGTTCGGATATCGGAATTAAAATCATGAAACTCAATTATCCAATTATCTAATATATTTTATTAAAAAAATATTTATATAACTTTTACTAATCCTAATCTCACTTTAGTTTTCATTTATTTTTTTATTTTTTTCCTTTTATTTTTCAATTTGTCTCATAAATTTAAGGGTAAAGTATATTTTTTGTCCTTAAAGTTTGACAAAAGTTTCAAAAATACTCCTAAGTTTTATTTTGTTTTAATTTTGTCCAAAAAATTTTCGATTTGCATCAAATATACCTTTGACGGCTAATTTTTTAAAAAATTTAAGACTAATTTAACAATAATTTCATAAAATCAACCTTTCAACACAAACAAATCAAGCATAATTTTCATGTATTATTGTTAAATTGGTCTTATATTTTTTGAAAATTTAGCCGTCGAGGGTATATTTGATGCAAATCGAAAACTTTTGGGACAAAATTGAAGCAAAATAAAACTTAGGAGTATTTTTGAAACTTTTGACAAACTTCAAGGACAAAAAATATACTTTACCCTATATTTAATTTTAATCGGGTATTGGACCCAATCCAACCCATATTTCATCAGTTTGGCTTAGTTTGGTTTCAATTACAAAAGCACATTAACCCAATCCAACTCGAACCTATGAAATTTAATCGATTTGTTTCTCAAATTCACCCAAACCCAACCTGGCCTGATTACACCCATAGGAGCCAAGCAATGACGTGCAAACATTTTTCTTAATGAACGTATTTATATCCCCCTACGGCTCTACATATATATATGGGTTATCTGGATTGGTGTTTTCGGTTGAACCACAACTTGACATGTGTCAATCGTTGAACCTACATCTTCATGTAAAACCAATTGAAGCCATTTTTGAGTGACTTGCCACCTCAAACCTCACAAGAAACAAGAAAATTCAATTTACCAAAAGACTTAACATTGTCTCTTCCAATCAAAACTCTACTATGTCTATGTGCTTCATATTATGAAAAATACAACATCAGTGTTATGCTTGTGCCTTCTAAGACGAAAAGAGCCTAGAAAACAAATAACCATGGCAACCCTGCACTGTATCTAGCAGAGGTGCAACTTGGCATGCATCGTCAACGTTGCGATTCTTCCATTTCTCTAGTATACCTTCGGCATTAGGAGCAAGTTGATGCTGCAAAACTGCAGCACCAAGAGGACCTATCAAATTCAACCTTGTAGCAGCAGAAATAACATCCCTCGTTGTGATGTACATATAAGCTCTTTGAGAATCAGTACTATCTAATCCTAATGTGCCACATATAAGTCCAAATATAGGAGCATGGTGAAAAGATACAGTACCTGACCCCAAATAATATTAGTAAATACATCTACTTATCTACTTAATATATTATAATTGAATTTTTCCCCAACTTATAATGGTGAGGTGTCACTTTTTCATTAATCCATTTTCCCTCCAAAATGATTACACTATTCGCTCTTCTAAATTTATTTTAGAAAAATATTTTTAATTAATATAATTATATTATAATTAGTATTTAATGAATGATATATAATTTTACTAATTTAAGAAACTGTCTTTATTATAATTAATCAATAATTAATTTCTATAATTATTTTTGTCCTACTAACCTAAGTTATATATAGTGTTTCTTTTGCGATTTGTGAGTCTAAATCTAACAGGGAAAGCAATCTTTTTTTCTAATTTGTTATTCTTCTTTAATTGAGCAATTGTTTCCAAGGAGTTTTGTAGGTCAAGTTCAAGTCTCATTCCCTCCACGCTTTCTACATTTGTCCGAAAATATTCGAAGCGGAGCATCTAATAAGATTGAATTTTCTCAATTTAGGTTCAATTTTGAAAAATTCGTTCAAATTTGAAGATGCAGTTTCAAAGATTGGTACTATATTGAAAATTTCTTCTCTTAAACTTTTGTATTAAAATAATTTTATAACATACTGTAATTTTTTCAGAAACTACTGGCCTTCTGGTGCATCAATGCAATGTCATTGAGGAAAATAAAGGTCAATTTAGTTTGACAATTTTAACAAAAAAATGGTCTGAATTTGTATGGATTATTCTAAATATTCGATCTTATGATGTTATTTCAATTGGTTGTCATTACTAGAATGACTCTAATCTATACGTATCTAAGGATTAGAATAGTTTAAATATTATTTAAATAATTTAGTTCTAATATTAGTATTTGATTAAATTAATTTTAGAGAAATTTAAATTGTTGCCTCAATTTATATATTATGACTATTCTTTTTGGATATGTTATTTTTTAATTTTTTTAATATGAAATTTCTTTCTTTTTTCGATTTTTAAGTTTATTTTTTTTCTTGGATATATGCATCACTTTTTTTATTTTTTGTATTTCAGATTAGGAATGCAATTATTAAGAGAAATGTAATTCATCAATATACTAAAGTGATTAAAAATTTAATTATATTGTGTGGACATAAGATTGATTAATTAAGATTAAAGCATAAAAAAAGAAAAAGAGTCACAATATGTGATTTTGCTTTTCTTGCTCATATATGAAAATATGCGAAAGAAAAGAAAAATTAAAACATCACCATTTAAAATAAAAATAGTTAATCATCATGCGTATGAAAGGGGATTGAGAAATATGCATGGATAGAAAAAATAAAAAATTATTGCACGGTTGTAGAATAAAAAATAATCAAGTTTCAAATACCACACATAGGTTACTGGGCATGCGAGTTTTATATAGCCCATTTGATATCTACGTATCCGAGAATCAACAAATTCTACCCCACATTGTTCGCAAAATTTTTGGTTGTCTTTTTTTTTTCTCTCCGATCACTCGATAATTTCCACAAGCACAAATTCCACTTTTTACAGGTCCAAAAATTCTTTCGCAAAATAATCCATCTTTTTCAGGCTTATTAGTTTTGTAATGAAAAGTATAGGGCTTTGTTACCTCCCCAACTATCTCTCCATTAGGTAAGATTTTTTTTGCCCAAGCAATTATTTGTTGAGGAGAGACCGATCCAATTCGGAGTTATTGATGTTTATATTGATCAATCATAGAGTAAAAATGATGATTCCATCCAATTAAGCTTCCTTCCTATGAATCCTGAAGTTCTTCTCAGATACAAGGAAATGATTCAATTCCATAGCTAAAGATCGTAGTTCTCGAACGAGTAATCGAAAGGATTCTGGAGCGTTTGCGGGTTTTGGTATTGTTCGTCCAATGATCGTAGTTGTGAGTACTATTTGACGAGCTTTAATATGATCAGATTTATAAGTAAGCATCTCTTGCAAAATATGAGCAACACCAAATCCCTCGAGAGCCCAAACCTCCATCTCACCTACGCGCCTTTTTCATATCTAATGGGTATACTGTCTACTATCCTATCAATAGTATCACCTATAGTAAATTATACGAAGAAAAAGTATGGAAAATAAATACCATAATTATAAGGCTATAGAAAGTACCATCCAAGTTTGACAAGAACAAGATGGCTTACATAGAAATAGTTTTTTTACTAAATTAGTTGATTCTTTTACTAAATTTTTTCAAGTAATGCTAAGTTCAATTTATAAATAGAGTTTAATTTTGATATACTGACAGTGTAAAATATTTTACACAGTCGTGCAATCACATCCGTTCTTTTGGATGACCATTCACGCATTCAATGTAAAAAGTAGTTATTTTTACTGATGTGTCATTATATAATTGGATGCATGTGTAAAACTACTTTACATTGCCAGTGCATCAAAATTAAATTTTTAAAAATATTTGTAATTCGTATTTTAAGTTAATTTTATAAGTAAGTCATTTCACAAGTCAAAGACAATTCTTTTTAATAGCTTTGTAGAAGCTAATAGCTTTTATATTGAATTTATTTTGTAGTACGATAAAATTTATTGTTCAATCAAGAACTATTTGACAAAAATGTTTGAGAATGAATTGGTATAAAGGAAGTCTATGTCTTCTCAAATTTTGAGATTGAAGAATCAAGTGGAATTTAATTTCTTATATTATTCACTCATTTGTTCTTAATTTGGTACTTTCAATTTAATATTTTTTGTTCAATTAGATGTTATTGGACTCTTGAGTGGATAAGAAAAACTTATATCATGGTAAAAAAATAAGGAGAAGTGACCAGTACATTGTAATTGATCTTCATCATTTACAGTACGTATGTAAAATTTTAATATTTTAATGTGAATATTTTTTGGTAATAATGACGTGTTGTAGTGTAAAATCTTTTTTTTCTTTATATATTTCTACTTATTTCTCTTAATTCTCGCTTTCATTTAGAAAGGAGAAAAAAATAAGATGCACACTGTGATATCAATTTACAATCTAATTAATTGATTATCTATGTGATCACTAAACAACCGAATACATAATTATTCTCTAATTTACAAAAATTAACAAAGACATTGGTAAGCATATTGGTTTAGCATTTATTTATATATTTTATTTATTTATATTATATTTGTAATCATATTATATCTATTTTTATCAATATATGTTTTTTAAAAAATATCGTTAGTGTTAGCACATGGTGTATTAAATAAATAGAATGATAGAAACACGTAACTATTTTCTTTTCAGTCAAGATTCAGAAAAATATTGTAATGTAGACTTGTAATATCAGTATATTAATAGTGAAGTGGAGAAAAAAATGTAATATCATATCAATTTTTTTAAAATCATAATTGTAATTTATGATTGAAATCATAATTTAAATATTTTAAATGGGATAATTTTATTTAAAGAATTCATAATTCAAACATAATTCTTATACACTTACTACAAGAAAACAAGCTTTTTGCTACGCTTTTAAAGCATGGCGAAAAGTCCTTAAAAGCGTAGCGATAGCTTTTCGCCACGCTTTTTGAGCTACCGGCACGCTTTTGAAAGGGTCACAACTGCAAGGGTGCCGGTTGCTCTATTGCCACGCTTTTCGTGACCTATTGGCACGCTTTTTTCTTGCCACGCTTTTAAAGACCGCCATGCTTTAAAAGCGTGGCCATATGTGTGAACTATTGCTACGCTTTTAAAGTGTGCCAAAAGCAAGATATGGCTACGCTTTTAAAGCGTGCCAATAGCATGTCATATAGCTACGCTTTAAAAGCATGCCAATAGCAAGACATATGGCTACGATTAAAAGCGTGACAATAGGTGTAAGATACAGCTACGCTTTTAAAGCGTGCCAATAGGTGTGAGATACAGCTACGCTTTTAAAGGATGGTTGTTCATGTGCACTGCAACGTATATCGCCACGCTTCCAAAGCGTGGCAACAAGTAGAGATATGGGTACGCTTTAGAAGCGTGCCAATAGGTTCTGAACTGAATTACAGCTCGCTTATAAAGCGTGGCTGTAAAATAGTTCAGTACCTATTGGCACTACTTTTTTTATAAACCTTACAAAATCATAGATAATTTCAAAATTTAAAAGATGACTACTAATTTTAAATCAACAAATCCTTGCTTCATAAACTTGTCACAGAGAAAGTGTTTGATCACATGTTAGTTATACTCTAACAAAATACCAAAAATCAAAGTCTCATCCACTAGCAGTTTCTTAATACATGAGTTCCAACATGGGTTACATTATCTACTTCCTTTACACTTCATTACAAAATATAAAACTTCATGATTACTGATCACCATTGTGAGCGAAACTGTTTTCAGCACTTCCCTGCATAATTTTAAATATTATTGTGTTAGTGCATCTTATACCAAACCAAAAAATGGAGACATATATTATCAACAAATGAATGTTATAGTTGTACAATAATTGTAACCAGCAAAGGCTTTTCTTTCATTGAAAGCCAGGATACTTTTTTTGTTCTTAAAGTTTTCAAAAAAGGGAAAAAGGGTACTGCTATAGCTAGGAAGCTAACAATCAAACTGCCCCCCCTCCCCTCCTTTTTTTTTCTGCAACAGTCACATGTTTCTCAACAATGGCATGTATCACCCTAACTCCTAATATATTTCACAACCAAATTAGCCATTCTTGTAGCCCTATACTGCACCTGCAGTCACATGCATGCACAATTTATACTAGCAACTGGAAAATCAATATAAATTGCATATGGATCAATTCTATAACCGATCCCCAATAAATAAATCAAGCAAAATGAGATATACCATGAGAGCCATTAATTCCTTCTGGAGTCTGCAAAAATCAAAACAAACAAAAACATTAAAATTCAATTATGGTTTCTTTTCTTTTCCTTTATCCAATTTGATTAGGAAAAAGTGCAAATCTTCAAAGATTTCTCGTGTTTTCCAAAATTGAGATTCAATGCCACACTAGATACAAAATAAAACACTACTAAAAAGTCAACAACTTTGAATTCAGATTCCAATTCAACACCATTAGCACCATTTAGAATCTTTTATCTCACTATCAAATGTCCAAAATCAACAACAACAATAAGTCAACTACTTTAAATGGAAATATATCGAATATCCAAAGATAGTGACTTACATCTTTGGGTGGAATATGAGTTGATTCGGAGGAGCGAGGAGTATTTCTCGGTCTGCTACTTGAGGCATCCAAAGGAGAATTTTGGGCAGCTTGCACTAAGGCTGCTACCTCTTCCTCACTCATTCCAGGGTTGACTTGGTGCACCAATACCTTTAATAAACTACATACACCGTCCATCTTCTTCTCTAATGATTCAACCTTGTTGTTGTATTCAACCTTGACTTGTCGAATCTCCTCATCCTTTTTAAGAGAGCTTTTTGTAATCGAAGCCCCAAAACAACGAACTCGACCTGGTTGGCCCTTTCCTAACACTCCTACAAATGCATCCTTTACTGCTAGTCTCACTAACTGCGAGTCTAGCTTCCTAATTAACTAAGAGACAAAATTTTCCAAGTCTCCAAAATACTTTGAAGGCATTGGACATAAAATAGCGAAGAAAATTAAATTTTAGCAATTCTTAAAGATCCTGAAGTGAGTGCCTCAGGAAAGCACTTAAGTTGTCAACATAACATTAATAACAAATTAAGAGATGTATTTAAATTCGCATGAACCAACCTTAAACACTGTCGTAATCCGTACAACACCAGCACCAAAGTAGTAGCGCAGCAGAAGCAGAATTAGAAAGGTAGCAGCGGCAGCGAATAGCGGTTCGGCAACAGATAATCAGCACCACAGCAACATCAAAGCAATACCACAGGAGCAGCAGAATAAAATAAGTGGTAGTAGTGGTGGATAGATAACTATCAAAAGCCTGTTGGAAAGCATAAAATTAAAATGCTCTTGAGAATTAAATTTTTTTCTTACTTTAAAACATAAAAAAAAAAACCCATAGAAATTTGTAAAATGGGGGAATTTAAAAAGTAGGAATCGAAGAAGTGGCTGGAGAAAACCCCAAAAGGGCAGGTAAACCCTTGGCAACTTTGGAGCATTAGTCTAACTGCTCAGCATGAACTGCTTGAAAATTACATTTGAAATTAAAATAGCATCCATTTACATATATTTAGCACAAATTGTGGGCCATAATCCATTAAAAAAATGCCATATTTATATATATTAATCCAATATATAGCTTGGTCCAGACCTAGGAACTACTATATGAAATATAAATTATATGCACTATAAAAGGAAAAAGGATTATAACCACCCCCCATATATTCAATTCAGCCTCAGCATCCTTCAATTCTATATATATATATATCTCTACTATTTGAAGATATTATTTGTAGCAACCAACCAGCAATTAACAAATTTCTTGATTATTTTTCGCTGTTATATAAACTGTTTTATGAATTACTAGTACTATTTCAATTTTGACTTAAAACTGGCAAGTATGTCTCAACTTTAATTTCTCTGAGATTAAAGTATATCTAGGCTATGATTTTCCAATAATCTAATTTTAGGTCTCCTGATAAGTATACTTTAAATACAATCATTCTCAAGCCATAAGGTGATCATAATAATAATAAACTTCTACCTAAGAATAACTGTATTAATTAAAGATTACTCCGTCAAATACAAACAGCAAAGCATGAAAAATTATGCAACTCTCTTTTTCTGACCACAACAATCACCTTGGAAAGACATGAGCAAGCAACTCAGAATCAGAGCGTTAAACCTGTAGTGCTCTTTCTTCACTTTCTTCTACATTCTGCAGTGTAAAAAAGATTTCCAAGTAGTATTCAGAAAATGCAGAATGAAAAGAATAAGAACTCCACAACCCAAACTATCATATGTAATGTCGGTGGCATATGGATGGCAAGAAACTGTTAAAAATAGTTGAAAGTTTAAGAAACCAAAGTATAAACAAAGCAGTACCATAGGAGCAGCAGAATAAAAGAATTGAAAATAATTTCATACCCTTAGCTTTAGATCCATTTTTATCCATTTCAAACATACAACAACAGATCATATTTATATTTTTGTTAAGAGTTTTCATTCATCAACATTTAAAAAAAAACTAACTATATATATTTTTTATATATTTTATACACTAGCATAACAACAGCTCAATGAAAGCAACAAAAGAAAACTGCTTAGACAGAAGGCAACTAGAATTCAGAATTGTGAACATGCATAAACTAGAGAGGAATATCAAAGAGGCATATCAGAGAGCACTTGGCGTGCATTAATACTGATAATAACAAATAGCATAAACCAAGCGAACCAAATGCACCAATTCACAAAATTCAATTTTAAAAGCACAAACAGTGGCAATCGGAAAGAATTAGTATCCAAATCTAGTAATAATAATCCAATAATTCAAGACAAAGACACCAGTAGCATCAATTCCCAAAGCCTTTACGAAATTCAGAAAACAGGGAAGGAGGAAGGAGGAAGAGGTAATACCATCAGCAGACATAGCAAAAATTAACAAGTTTCTTGGAGTCTTGTGGTGCAAATGGTAGAGCTTTGAAGAAATTGAATTTGTGAGATTGCTCCCTGAATTTGAGAAACAAAAATTTGTTACTATTTATCCAAAGTAAATTACAACATATCAGCATGAAAGCCTTATGCATGGCACATATAATAAATCCTATAGGAAGGAAATAGATTAACCCATGAGATAGAAATAAAAGAAAGATAAGAGAATTCAGAGAAGTGTGTTTATAAGGAAAAAAATCTTAAACCAAAGGATTGAATTTTGGAAGTTAATTTTTACCTTGTAGGTACGGTTTGGAAGACAGTCGCAGGATACAGTTGAATCTGCAGTTTGAACAGCACACAATTTCAGGGTAAATCATACAAGAGTATGAAAAATTGCCGTGCATATACAGACGTGAATAAACTAATATTCAGATGTCGAACATAAAATTTGCACCCCAATAATGTAAGATAAGAAATTCTCAGTTGAAGTTCAATCTAGACTAGGAAATATGCAGCTACCTGAATATTTACAATGAGAATAGAAGGAACATCCCCAGGTTTGCTGATAGAAGGAACTCCTAAACAGCACGCAATATTTTCAGTTTTTAGCTGAGACAGAAAGAGGTCTGCTCCAAGGGAATAGAAAGCAGCATTGGTTGGCGCAAATTCTTTCTTCTTGTCCCTGCCAACCAAGTCCAAGCAACAATGAATTCTAGCACTATCAATAATGAAAAATTTTATTTTTGTCATGATATCCTCAATATGAGGGTGATCATAACCCAAAGGTTAATCATTAATCCCCCCCAAAATGGTGTGTATACAAAAACAAGTATTTTGTACCAACCTAAAGCAGTTTTTCCCTCTGACTTTGAATGAACTTGGCTCAATTAAAGACCAAGAACCAAGGCTTTGTTTCTCTTATCCAACAAAATGGAATTGACAAACCTGCTATTGGCTTTAGTTTAGATGCCTTGGGTGAAACTGAAACAAATGAGACCAGAGTGAGAAACAAGAAAAACTACCAAAAAACAAGGGTAGTAAACATCCGAAAACTAAAAGAAAATAAACTTGGAAACTAAATTTTTATGTTCATTTATTTTAACTTCTTGTCTTAATAGCTGGAGAAATAAAAGAAGCTCAATCATTCACAAGAAACACCATTTTCGCACCCATTCTAACTCTTCTACTGACATAAAATAGAAAAATAAACAAAATTAGGAACAAAATAGCTTCCCCTGCATAAATAAAATATAAATCAGCTCTACAACCAACCCTGATTCCAATGCAGAATTTTAAAATCTTTTGGCTGATCTTGATCTTGGTTGCTTATGCACAAAAAATTATAAGTGACCTTTAATTTTCTGCTACTGTTGCTAGGTATCTAATGCTAGAAGGAGAGTAAGCCACAGTATATTGCATTCTGAGGCAAAGAGGTCTTTTGAACACTTACTTCACATTATATAAGCCCATCCGCACTTGATTCCCTTTCTTAAGCATAACAAATTGTTCCCAACTTTAAAACAAACTCAAATTTTATGTGTTATTTTCCTTTTCAAATTTCAGATGGTCTTATGTATTGGGTTTGAAACCAGTGCTCTTTCTTTTCCAAATGGTGCATTTCTGCTTCATTTCTACTAAGACTCAGTCAAATAAAGCAAAACACAATGAAAACATACGACCATGAACTCATGTTTGGTGCAGAAACCTAAACTTACACACATGAACATAGGACATGATAGCTCAAATGAACCTATAGTAACCATCACAGAAACCAATTTAAAACAACCAAAATGAAGATACAGTGAGCCAGTAGAAAATCATTATTAAGCTGCAGTAATCAATACACAAATGAGTTAATAAAGTAGAAAAAAAATGCTCTTGACTAATAACTCTATATGCGTTCAATTCTTATTTAAAGTGACAGCAAGATAATACATCAAACACACTAAAGTTTTGGCATATAAGTAATGAAAGAATAATGCATCATAGTGAAACTAATATATATGTTTAGCTTTTGATAATGGCAAAAGCTTGGCTCTTGGGGCTGTGACACTAAGCTAGACAAGTTTAAGTAACTAAAATAAGGTAGAATCAAGAGTTAATAAGAGTTAGAAGTCTCTAAAACTCAAAATGATCATTTAGAGTTTGAACCGAATTCGACAGTATTTATTGTAGAAGTCTCTAAAACTCTATATGCGTTCAATTCTTATTTAAAGTGATAGCAAGATAATACATCAAACACACTAAAGTTTTGACATATAAGTAATGAAAGAATAATGCATCATAGTGAAACTAATATATATGTTTAGCTTTTGATAATGGCAAGAGCTTAGCTCTTGGGGCTGTGACATTAAGCTAGACAAGTTTAAGTAACTAAAATAAGGTAGAATCAAGAGTTAATAAGAGTTAGAAGTCTCTAAAACTCAAAATGATCATTTAGAGTTTGAACCGAATTCGACAGTATTTATTGTAGAAGTCTCTAAAACTCAAAATGATCAACAGGATGCACTCTTTCTCTCATAAAATGAAGCTACAACTTCAAAACATTCACCATATACATGTTTAGCTTTCAAGCTTCCCTTTCCTTTTCTGAAACTGAGATCATTTCCAAAAGGTGAAATTGCAAAGAGGAAGTTAAATGCAGTTAGATAGAAAAATAAAGTGATCAGAAGCATCATCTAATTGCCATAAGAGGGAAATATTACTACACTTGAAGCATTACACAAACATAAAACAGGGTAAATGAAACAAAATGGAGATACTTATTTACGCACCTAGGTTCTTGTCAAGGGTCTTGGTAAACTAGTTCAAAGCTGGTGGAGCCTTCAACCTCTGCTTGAGGATCCTCTTCTTCCTCTGCTCCTCTGATCCCGAACTGCTTAGGATGGTTCTCGACTAACGGGTTCCTCACATTCTCCTGAAGAAATGCATGAGAATCAAAACAATGAACAATAAAAAAAATACTGAAAACTTAGAGTCATCCTCATGAATCTGACTGCAGAAAAATAAAAGGAGGAGAAACCTACAGCCTTATTCAAAGCTGGAAATAGTGCTTTTCTACCTCGTCAGATGTTAGGGCTTCGACGTTCTTCACGGAAGCGAAGAAGCAGGACGCGAGCGGCAGCGCGGATGGGAGGGCTTCGTCGTTCTTCACGGAAGCGAAGAACCAGGAAGCGGGCGGCAGCGCGGAAAGGAGGGCTTCGTCGTTCTTCAGGGAGGCGAAGAACCAGGAAGCAAGCGGCAGCGCGGAAGGGAGGGCTCCATCGTTCTTCACGAAAGCGAAGAAGCAGGAAGTGAGCGGCAGCGCGGAAGGGAGGGCGTCGTCGTTCTTCGTTGGAGTGTTGTCATCGCGGTGAGGGCAGGGGTTAGGGCTTTTGAAAAAGGGTTAAGGCGAAAAAATTGAAGACTGGTTAGCTAGGGCTTTCGGAGGGGGAAGCGGTGAGGCACAAAGAAGGAGGAGATTGGTGGTTGCAATTGCCATTGGGGCTTTCGAAGGAGGAGTTAGGGCAGAAGGAGTTAGCTTTTTTTCTCTAAGTGTTAGAATCACGAAGGAGTTAGGAGCGTTTTTGTTAATTTGAGCTTCTTTAATTTTTTTCTGAGGGAACCTTTTGGCCACGCTTTTGAAGCATGCCAAAAGGCTTGTAGGAAACGGCTACGCTTTTAAAACGCCACAATAACAAATTTCTGTTGCTACGCTTTAAAAGCGTGCCGAAATCTCTCTATGGCTACGCTTTATAAGCGTGGCAGAAAAAAATGTGGTTAAATCTCACATCAACTGCCACCCTCATAAAAGCGTGGCCATAGAGAGATTTCGGCACGCTTTTAAAGCATAGCAAAAAAAAGCGTGGCAAAATCTCTATTCAAACGCCACCCACACATAAGCGTGGCCATAGCCTACTTTTGGCCACGCTTTTAAAGCGTAGCAAAAAAAAAGCGTGGCCATGGGCCTTTTTTCTTGTAGTGACTTAATAATTACATTTTAGTTAATACACTTAATATCATATTTAAAAAAGAATGAACAATACACATCATATTACTTATTTATTAATTAAATTATTATAATTTAAATTAATTTTAATAGAATAATTTAAAATTATAATTTTAATCTTATCACGTACATGGCACGGGTTATTACACTTGTATATAAATTTTTATTGAGCTAATTATATTAATACTAGAAGTCTTCTATTTATACATCTTTATTTTATATTTAGTATATCTTTTATTTATTTTATAACACGTTATCAGCACGAGACTCTGATCAAATTTTAGGAAGACTCAAAAAATGGCAAGGATATATAATGAAGATGTATGCCTTGTGGATAGTGCAAGTTTGCACACCATTCTCAAAAGTGATATATATTTTACCCATCTTGTGCCAAAAGAGGAATATGTTAATACTATTATTGGCTTAGGCAATGTGATAGAAGGCTCCGGAAGAGCTATAATTTTGTTTCCTGGAGGAACAAAATTTATAATAAATAATGCACTATTATCTATCAAGTCCCTGAGGAACTTGTTGAGTTTCAAAGATATTCGCCGAAATGGATATCATATTGAGACTATGAATGAGGGAAGTCATGAGTACTTATGTATCACAACTCATGATTTAAATAAAAAGGTTATACTAGAAAAGTTATCCTCACTTTTATCTGGGTTATATTATACCAAGATTAGTGCAATTAAATCACATGCCACTGTAAACCAGAAGTTTACTAGCCCAAATGAATTCATAACTTGGCATGACCGATTGGGTCATCCGGGAACAACCATGATGCGGAGAATTATTGAAAACTCCCATGGTCATTCACTAAAGAACCAGAAGATTCTTAAATCTAGTGAATTTTGTTGTGCTGCATGTTCTCAGGGAAAGTTAATTTTAAGGCCATCACCAGTAAAAATTGGATTTGAGTCCCCTGAATTCCTAGAAAGGATTCAAGGCGATATATGTGGACCTATTCATCCACTATGTGGATCTTTTAGATATTTTATGGTCCTGATAGACGCATCTTCGAGATGGTCACATGTGTGCTTATTATCTTCTCGCAATCTGGCGTTTGTGAGATTACTGGCTCAAATTATTCGATTAAAAGCATAATTTCCAGAAAATCCAATCAAAGCAATTCGTCTTGATAATGCTGGTGAATTTACTTCCCAATCTTTTTATGCTTATTGTATAGCTAATGGAATAAGTGTTGAACATCCAGTAGCTTATGTTCACACACAAAATGGGTTAGCAGAATCACTTATTAAGCAGCTCCAATTAATTGCTAGACCCTTACTTATGAGAACAAATCTCCCAACCTCGGTTTGGGGGCATACTATTTTACATGCCGCAGCACTTATTCGTTTGAGGCCAACGAGTTACCATCAGTTCTCTCCTATGCAATTAGCTTTTGGCCAGCAGCCAAATGTTTCCCATTTAAGAATATTCGGATGTGCGATATATGTTCCCATTGCACCACCTAATCGCACCAAAATGGGACCCCAGAGAAAATTGGGGATATATGTTGGATATGATTCTCCCTCTATAGTGAGGTATCTTGAGATACAAACTGGAGATGTATTTAAAGCCCGGTTTGCGGATTGTCATTTTGATGAATCAAAGTTTCCAATATTAGGGGGAGAGAATAAGCTTCCTAAAAAGGAACTTAATTGGAATGCATCATCCTTGATGCATTTAGATCCTCGATTAGGGCAATGTGAACTAGAAGTTCAAAAGATTATACATTTGCAAAGAATAGCAAATGAATTGCCTAATGCATTTTTCGATACAAAGAGGATAACCAAATCTTATATACCAGCGGAAAATACCCCAATTCGAATTGATGTCCCAGTAGGACAAGTAGCCACCGAAGCAAATACACGCCAGAAGCGTGGCAGGCTTGTCGGTTCCAAAGACAAAAATCCTCGAAAGAGAAAAGAGGTAAATACTACTCCTATTGAAAAAGACATAGTAGAGACACCTGCAGTTGTCCAAAATTCTGATCTAGTTTTAACGCCAGAAGATGTTCAGGTACCTGAAAATTGTGAAAATGACGACATCTCGATAAATTATGTCTTTACAGGAGAGAAATGGGACCAAAATAAGACAATTGTCAATGAAATATTTACATATAATGTGGCATTAAATATTGATGCGTATTTTCGGAAAACGGAAAACGAATTCCAAACACACAAAACTAATCGGCAAGTGCACCGGGTCATATCAAGTAATAAAACTCACGGGAGTGAGGTCGATCCCACAGGGATTGAAGGATTGAGCAATTTTAGTTTAGTGGTTGATTTAGTCAAGCGAATCAAGTATTGGTTGAGTGATTTTTGATTACAGAAGCTAAATTGCATGAAATTTAAAAGGAGAAGGGTAGATTGCAGGAAATTAAAGAGCAAAGAAAGTAAATAAGCCGAATCTTAAAGAACAAGTAATGTAAATTGCACAAACTTAGATTGCAAGAAATGTAAATTGCAGAATCTTAAAGTGCAAGAAATGTAAATGGCTTGAATTATAAAGAGAATTGGGAAGTGGGTTTGCAGAAATTAAACAAGGAAAAGTAAATTGCATTAACCAGATGGCTTCACTTTGCTGCTACCAACGTTTGAGCCAAAGTTTGGGGTCAAATTTTTGCTCAAACGTTGGCCCCCTTGTAAATGTGTGTGGCGCCAACGTTTGAGCAAAAGTTTGACCTCAAACGTTGGCGCAAGCTTTTTCCTCCAGGGTATTGATTTTGTGATGCCAACGTTTGCCAAAAAGTTTGAGGCAAACGTTGGCGCAAGCTTTTCTCCCAAAAGTTTGAGGTCAAACTTTTGCTCAAGCTTTTTTCCTCTGGAGTGTTTTCAACTCAATTGAAAGTTTGAGCTAAAGTTTGAGGCAAACTTTTGCTCAAACTTTTTGTTCTCTCTTGCTCCTAGCCATTCCTTCTTTCTTCAACCTTCTTCAAAACTCTTTTCACCTATCATCAATCAACCAAACACATCAAAGCTTTGCTCAAAATCATGAGTTTGTTATTCTTTTATAATTTATGACAATTATAGCATAAAATCTCATGAAATTGCATTAATTCATACATGGTTGATTGAATCAAAGGAAACATGGAAATCTACCCAATTGGCTTGCTTATGGCTCAAGAAAGTGCATAAATCAATCGAAAACAAAAGCAAAAAGGCTAGTGAAACTAGGCTAAGATGACTTGTCATCAAATATCATGCATGAAAGTAAGGATCTTGAGCCAAGATCAGTCGAAGAATGTCGATAAAGAAATGATTGGCCAAAATGGGAAGAACCGAAGAAGCCATAAAGCCTGAATTAGACTCACTTGCAAAACGTGAAGTCTTTGGACCTGTAGTCCGTGCACCCGAAGATGTAAAACCTGTTGGATACAGATGAGTATTTGTGAGAAAACAAAATGAAAAAAATGAAGTTGTGCACTACAAAGCCCGACTTGTGGCACAAGGTTTTTCACAAAGGCCTGGTATAGATTATGAAGAAACATATTCCCCTGTAGTGGATGCGATAACATTGCGTTATTTGGTCAGTTTATCTGTATATCATAAACTGCATATGCATTTAATGGATGTGGTAACAGCCTATTTATACGGCTCATTAGATCGGGATATCTATATGAAAGTCCCTGAAGGACTAAAGATATCTAAAGCATCCAATGAATACTCGCAAGGGTTATACTCAATCAAATTGCAAAGATCTTTATATGGTCTAAAGCAATCTGGACGAATGTGGTATAATCGTCTTACTGAGTATCTGGCCAAAAACGGATTCAAGAATGATGATATCTGTCCATGTGTTTTCCTAAAGAAATTTGCATCTGAATTTATTATAATTGCTGTGTACGTTGATGATTTAAATATCATTGGGACTCCTGAAGAGATTCCAACAATTATAAAAATTCTAAAAGAAGAGTTTGAGGTGAAAGATCTTGGAAGGACTAAATTTTGTCTCGGCCTGCAGATCGAGCAAACAAAAAATGAGATCTTTATTTATCAAACAACATACACAGAAAATATCTTGAAGAGATTTTATATGGAGAAGTCACATCCATTAAGTACTCCAATGATTGTAAGATCTTTAGATGTGGAAAAGGATCAATTTCGTCCTAAAGAAGAGAATGAAGATATCCTTGGTTCCGAAGTACCATATCTTAGTGCCATTAGAGCGCTAATGTATCTTGCTAATAATATACGACCCGATATATCATTTGCTGTGAATTTACTAGCAAGATATAGTTCCTCTCCAACCAGAAGACATTGGACTGGAATCAAACAAATCTTTCGATATCTTCATGGAACGATTGATATAGGATTGTTTTATCCCTATGGATCCAAGTCACAACTAGTTGGCTATGCAGATACCGGATACTTGTCTGATCCACATAAAGGGAGATCTCAAACAGGATACCTGTTCACATATGGTGGAACAGCTATATCATGGAGGTCCACGAAACAGACGATTGCTGCAACATCCTCTAATCATGCCGAAATACTAGCGATTCATGAAGTAAGTCGAGAGTGTTTTTGGCTGAGGAGTTTGATCCAATATATTCTGTCATCATGTGGACTGATTGATCAGAATATAGCTCCAACTGTCCTATTTGAAGATAATACAGCATGCATTACTCAACTTAAAGGCGGATACATCAAAGGCGATAGAACAAAGCATATTTCTCTCAAATTCTTCTTCACTCATGATCTTTAAAATCAGGGGACAATTGATGTCCAACAGATCCGCTCAAGTGACAATCTGGCAGATTTATTTACAAAGTCACTCCCAAAATCCTCCTTTGAAAGATTGGTACATGAGATTGGGATGCACCGATTTCGAGACATTAAATGATGTCGACAAGAGGGGGAGACTGTACTCTTTTTTCCTTGGTTAGGTTTTTTCCCATTGGGTTTTTCTTGACAAGGTTTTTAATGAGGCAGTCCCCATCACAAAGGATATTGTACTCTTTTTCCTTCACTAAGGTTTTTTTCCCATTGGATTTTTCTTTAGTAAGGTTTTAATGAGGCATAATCCTGAATGGACATCCAAGGGGGAGTGTTGTGACTAGGAAAGGATAAGAATGGATGTCCATTTAATGGGCAACCCATTTTCTATGTTGAAGAGAACAAGTCCTTAGGATGAAACAAAATAAATGTAGTTTGAAAAGTAAACTTCTGTATGCCTATAAAAGCATGATCTGAGGCAAGGGAATATACACAATAAACAAATCAATTCTCTCTCTCTCTC
>NC_029787.2:30612916-30614609 GCF_000816755.2 Arachis ipaensis | reverse complement strand
TTACATAATAATACTTCTCTCTCTCTTTATATATATATATATATATTAGTAAATACATATATGAATTATTATTGAGCTAATTATATTAATACTAGAAATCTTCTATCTATACATCTTTATTTTGTAAGACATAGATTAATGATATAGTTTTGGTGGGAACAGAGGCAAAATAAAAGGAAAATATATTGGGTTAGATGTGATACTATATGTAGAGAAAAGAACAATGGTGGTTTAGATTTTAAAGATCTAAGAGTCCTCAATCTTGTTATGCTTGCCAAGCAAGGATGAAGACTTTAAACCAAACAACATTCACTTTTTTACAAAATCTTTAAAAATAAATATTTCAGGCTGACATCTTTTATGGAAACTGACATTGGAAATCGTCCATCTTAGATCTGGCAGAGCTTGTTGGAGGAGAGGAAAGTGCTGGTGAAAATTTGGTAAGCTCCCATCTTTTAGAATACCAGCTAGAGAATGGTCAAATAAACACCTAATTTGGACAAGACAATGATTAAATGAATTAGCTCACTGGAACCATCAAATTGTATTTGAGAATTTCAGTCCAAATATGTCTTAACGGATTTCACATATTACAATTGAAGAAGGGGGTACATTCTTACCTGGACAGACACCCATATAAGAAATACAGTCAAATATGGATATGCCATAGCGTTCCAATTCTACCATTCTCCAATTGAAACTATGCACGAGCACTATCAAGAGAAAACGAATTTGGGATAGTATCTAAAACCTGAAATGCCATCCAAGAGTTAAAATACTCATTTGGAAATTCAATCATGAAGGACTCGCGGTGAGATCAAAGAATCATGCAAGATTATCCCATGTTAATGATATCTGTCTAAGATGTAGTGCAGCAATCCAAGATCTGCTTCATGCTACTGTGTTCTGCTTGGCAGTGGAGATATGGAATACATCTCTACTAGCCAGTGCTATCCTAAGAAATCAAACCCTAAGCGCCTGGTAGTGGTGGTCGGAGATACTGAATGTACTATAGTCACAATCAGATTTTAAGAAGATGATGGCTCAAACTAGTTATTTGTTGTGGAGCTCTTAGTTAGTAGAAATGCCATAGTCTTCGAGGAGAAATACAAACAGTCTGAAAAAGTTTTGACCCAGGTTTTGGAACTTGTTGCAAAATTCACGAGACACAATATTGACATTTAGAGAAGATGAGACTTCAGAGTTACTTTACCTTTTGCTATGTTTATCTCTCTTTTTCATTAATTGTTATTAAGTTTTTTTGGAAATACCCTTTCTATTGATAATTATGTAGTATCCACATGGACAATAGTATTTGGAATTTTTTAATTTTGATATTGGGATAAGTATGGTGTATAGCTGGGTTATGGGAGTGCAGGGTGTATAATCAGGATGTGACGGCTGTGATTAACAAATTGGACAGTCCGATTTGGGGTAGAGTAATCGGACGGTTCGATTAGAGGCATAGCAGGTACACAAATCG
Organism: Arachis ipaensis; assembly: GCF_000816755.2. NCBI lineage: Eukaryota > Viridiplantae > Streptophyta > Magnoliopsida > Fabales > Fabaceae > Arachis > Arachis ipaensis. The sequence continues at coordinate 30,613,126 of NC_029787.2, read as the reverse complement.
TATCATTCAATTTGTGCACTGCATACCACGCGTCAAACATGCATGCAACCACAGCCCCAGCTTGTATACTACCCGGTGATTACCCCATCCCTTTCACTCTAGGGATGGCAACACCACCCGAACCTGAGGGTACCCACCTCGCCCCTACCTGCTCGGGGCAAGTTTTGGAGCGGGTGGGGTGGGGCCGGATTTAGGTAATACCCGCCCCTA
>NC_029787.2:30605875-30612716 GCF_000816755.2 Arachis ipaensis | reverse complement strand
TTAGGATTCAACATTTTACTACCCGCATATAGAAGCGGGGCGGATTCTATGCGGATTATTGTAGGGCGGGACGGGGTCAGATACAAAAACCACCCCTACCTGCCCCGTTGCCACCCCTATTTCACTCTCATTCCACTCTTGCTTCACTCACCCCCAAGTCTCCAACCCCACTCATTGCACTCTCCATTGTTGATAAAATCGAATCTGGGAGTAAAAAAAATTGGACTACCAACCTTCGACAATGACAAGGAGAAGAAAAATAAAAGACATCAATCGTTCCGGAGCTCCACATTGCTAATTATTTTGATAATCCTAATTATGTAAGTTTTTATCATCAAATATTTTGATTTAATTAAAATAATAATGTTAGAGAATAGTAGAAATATTATAGTAATAATTTTTATTAAGATGTAGGTATGATAATAAATTAATTAATTAATTATTAATTGTTAGTAATAAATTTATTGTAATAATAATTTTTATTAAGATGTAGGTATGATAATAAATTAATTAATTAATTATTAATTGTTAGTAATAAATTTATTGTAATAATAATTTTTATTAAGATGTAGGTATGATAATAAATTAATTAATTAATTATTAATTGTTAGTAATAAATTTATTGTAATAATAATTTTTATTAAGATGTAGGTATGATAATAAATTAATTAATTAATTATTAATTGTTAGTAATAAATTTATTGTAATAATAATTTTTATTAAGATGTAGGTATGATAATAAATTAATTAATTAATTATTAATTGTTAGTAATAAATTTATTGTAATAATAATTTTTATTAAGATGTAGGTATGATAATAAATTAATTATTATTAATTGTTATTAATAAATTTATTGTAGAAGATATTTAAAAAATTATTGAATTAATTATTATTATTAGGTTTAATTATTCTATTGGTTCCTATAGTTTCACTAAATTTTTAATTAAGTTCCTATATTTTTTTCTTTCAATTGGGTCCCTATACTGCTTTTAATTTTGTAATTACGTCCTTTTTATGTTAAAAATTTTAAAATTAACATAATATTTTTACCAAAATACATGTGGTAAAAAATTTAATTAAGTTTTTAATTATAAATACTTTCAATTTGCGTAGAAATATTCAATTAACTCTAATATTTTTTATACTAGAAATGACTTAATTACAAAATTAAAGTAATGTAGGGACCCAATTGAAAGGAAAAAAAGTATAAGGATCTAATTAAAAATTTAGTGAAATTATAGGGACTAATAGAGTAATTAAACCTTATTATTATGAGTATAATATAGATATTTAATAAAGGATTAATGATTTATTGTTGTGTGTTGTTAGAATAGAATAGTTACTTGAGAATATTTGTTTGTTATGTTCGAATAATATAGTTGTTAATATGATTATGTTTTACTGGTTATGTGATAATAAAAATTTGATTCTGTTAAATTTAATTTGTTAATTAAATATAATTATATTTGTTTAATGTGATATATGGCTATGTTTTGTGGGGTTTACGGATGTTGCAATGTGACCACTTAATGTCGCTGGATCCGTACAATCAAATTGTGGAAGGGCATTTACGGGAGACTAGCTTTTATCACGTTTTTCAGATTGGAGTTGTCCAATGTCAGTCGGCATTGGTTAATGCTCTGATCAAGAGATGGTGCCCTAAGACTCACACATTCTATTTCTTGATTAGTGAGTGTGCTATGACGTTGGAGGACGTGACAATAATTCTTGGTCTTCCGATGAATGGTCTGCCAGTTACAGGACCGACCCTCAGTAGTTATGAGGCCTTAGAGGCTGAATGCTTTGATCAGTTTGGTGTTGCACCTAGAAAGACAGACGGTAGAGGAAGCTTCATAAATTTGACGTGGTTTTAAAGACTAAAAGATCGTTTAGTATTGGCTGATGATATTCACATTTAGAGGTATGTGAAGTATCACATAATGTTATTATTTGGGACCATCATGTTTAGAGATAAGTCTGGGGCAGCGGTGCACTGGAAGTTTCTGCCGTTGCTCCGTAACTTCGCCGGGATCATACAATTTAGTTGGGGATTGGTTGGTACACTTGTATAGAGCATTGTGTAGGACATCTCGTGTCGACTGCAAGGAGATTGATGGTCCACTGACACTTTTGCTTACCTGGGCTTGGATCCGTCTACCATTTCTTACATCGATTCCTGGCTATTCTCAACTCTTTCTGATTGCAAACAGGTAAATTTAATTACTATCTGCTTTGAAAAAGTGTAGCACGTTGTATTTTAAATGTGATTGATAAAAGTTAATTAACGAATTGTCTAATGTCCGATGGCATAACTGGGAGTGTGCTGATTGGCCTTACAGATTTCATAGTCTTGCTCACTTTAGGAGAGCACTAGATGATCTGCAAGAAAGACAGGTATGTTGTAATAAATAAGAACTGTTTTTATTTAGCCATATTATTATTTGGTGTGAAATCCTCCTTTACTTGCAATGTGTACAATTTGTTTGGGAGGCTTATGCAATTGGTCACATTGAGCCAGACGTGATTCTTTTTGACATCCGTCAGCATTCGGTTATATGGAGTGCCACGGTGCCGCTTATATCTTTCGAATGCGTTGAGTGGCATCCATCCAATAGATTGAGAAGACAATTTGGTTTGATTCAGGGCGTTCCTCATCAAGAACGGGATCTAGGTGAAGCACACGACAAAGTTCTGACAAGACCCAAGAATCAAGATTGGTCTGGAACCCACTTGTTTTGGGTGATGCATTGGACGAATCCATATAGTCATGTTCTTATTGAGCACCTGGTGCCCTCACAGTATCCTTTAAAAATTTACATACATTGGTACCGAGATACATATGGTGCCCACTTACATTTGTCAGATCTCGTATTGCAAGAGAATCAGGAGGGTAATCCTGTGCATAATCAGGAGAATCAACAAGATCAATCACCGCCACCGCCACAGACACAAGCACAGCAAGAGCCTGAGCATTTCACACCATATATTCCTGACACGCAATCTGTGAATTATTTTACACCATCAGTCCATTACATCAACAATATTGGAGTGTCCTGCAACAAAAATCAGGGGATCATGGTTCTTTTAGCCAACTGCTTGGATTCATGGCTCCTGTGCCAGGTCACTCACATCCAGGTAATTACGAAGACATTCCCACTGACCAGAGGGTGCACCCGAGTGGTATTTCTTCAAGTAAATATTTGAGACCTCGACCTCACACTTTCTCTGTCAATTCTAGAGTGGACTTTTTGTTGACTCGAGTAGGAGTGATGATGCCACAGGGGAAATCATACAGAGCGGGAACCCATGTCGTATTCTGATGGGTCTAATTCAGGAGATCAAAAGGCAGTTGATGATGAGGCTGATAACTATTTGGTAGACCATCCGGATGAAGATAGGATGAGGATGACGATGAGGATGAGGATGAGGATGATGATGATCACTACAGCATAGGCGCTGCTTAGCGGCGGTTTTTTTTCCAATTAGCAGCGGTTTTAAACCGCCGCAAAATCAAAGGTCGGCGGTTCAGTGGACCGCCCTAGTTATGGGCACCGGGATTAGGTTTTGCGGCAACTAATTTAGCGGCGATTTTAAACCGCCGCAATATACAAGTATAGGATTTAGTTCATTTTTTACCGGCGGTTCATAAACACCGCAATGTTTTTACATTTTTTTATTTATGACTATTTGCGGCGGTTATTACGCTATTTTCAATACAAATTAAAAAAAATTCCTTTTAAAAAATGCTGAATTTTTTTATTTAATTTTAAAGATAATTTTTTTGGCTATAAACTTGTGGCAAAAACAACAAATTTAACTGGAAAACAAAATAATATCTTTATAAAAATATTAACATAGTAAATCTCTTACTAAAAATTGCATAGTCAAATTTAAAAAAATGTTTGCTTCAAATAAAAATAAGTCCAATCCTAGGATTCTATTTTTCACTCTGTCCTTCCACGAAATTCATCCATGCAATATTATTGAGTCAACAATCTGCATAAGGATAAATAACAATGTTTTAGTCTAATTAAACAATCGAACACACACGTAAACCAGTGATATATATGACTTTTGATTCTTAGTTATAAAATACTAAACTATTGTTGCAGAACAAGGCATTATAATTTGCCATAACATTATAACAATTATAGAAGGTATGTAAGATAAAATCTCAAGACTAAATATAGGAGAAGTACCTCCTCAAACTTTCTACCAAACAATTAGAAGAAAAGATCAAAGAATTCTTGACGATAATGCATAAAATCAAGTACAACGTATAATCTAACACATGCATTCACTTATTAAGATATAGATAAGAAAATTCTACTTGTTTTGAAGTTCAAACAGTTGCTGAAATGAGGATTAACGCTAGCGGCAACAAGCAGAATTTGGGTAGCAGTCCAATAAAATGTGGTTATGGTTAAGAATTAGCTATTGCTACTAGGTACATTAGATTTCTCTGTAGCCTTGCTTGGTTCCTGAATTATTATAAACCAAAATCACAGGATTAATTTTTAAGTATATAAATATGCATGGCTGCAAATAATTTTTGGATGAAAAAGGTTTGAATGTGCTAAATCAGACAAGAAAATCTCTACCTCTGTAAATAGAACATAACTTATGAGGGAGAACATGAAGGATTGAGATCTAATACTGCCAATAAAAACTAACGTCTTCCATCATCAAACTTACAATAATTATACTTTTGTTTTGAATTAATTGTGTACATTAAACAACTATTTCCCTAGTCAATGTCTATACTTGCTTAAGAATCAAGTATGGCGTGAATGGTGTTCATGCAACTATGCCTAGTTATGGAAAAGTTGACTATACACAATCAAAATAGACTTGGCTTGAGGATGCAGCCAACATTTATATAATTATGCGACCTCAGTGCAGAAAGAATAGGCCCTTCTAAAACAATTTAAAACTACCACATTTTAGTGCACAGTATCCGACCTCAGTGATTATTTACTTTCAACCTTTTATACTTGAGATGTATAATAATTATGTAAAATAAAAACGTAAATATTTTACATAGAAATCAATTAATTATCAAACCTGGTACCCATTTTATGAAATGTTGGAGACCCTCTAGCCGACATCCACTCTACTCATATGGCTGCCCATGTCAAAAACTAGTACCCCTTTCCAATATAGTGCCTCCAATAATTTGGAGATATCAAACACATTTTACAAAGATCAATTGATGGTGTAAATACCAGAAATGCATTTCTCACAAGGCATCACTGCACATCTAAGCAAGGAGCATGAGAAAGCAAAATAAGGCTTGAATAGCTCACCAACAAGAAAATTAGTGACTTCCATATCTGTCAATTGTTTCACCCAAGTCAAAATAAAATCCATGAATGCATAGTTACCAAAGGACACTATTACAACATTATCTTTCACCCTTTGCTAAACCAGCTCTTTGGTCAGTCGGAAAGTCTCCAAAGCGAGCATCTTTTTGTCGAAATAAACCTTCTTTAAGGGAAGAATGAATTTTCATGCTAAAAGGGTATACTAGATTTAAGCTAAAACTACCAAGCTCAGCCACAAAAGCTGCAATTTTTGTGCATACAACAAGTCAACAATAGATAACAGAAAAATGACTTCCAACAATAAGCTACACACTATGATGAGCACACAGCAACACTGTTACAGTCCTAAGATTCAGAAGGGTACATCAAATTCAAGCCAAAACTAGCAAGTCCTTGCAGGGCAACAAGCAAAGGCATGATTTCTAGAGAGGCATAAAAGAAATTTTACTTCACAAATCTTCTACATAATTGGTCCAGCATCTAGTGGAGGTAAAGTAATTTCTTAGTTAGTTGGTAAAGTAATTTCCTGGTTAGTTGGTCCATCCTTGGCCGACCTTTGGCTACCCGTATGAGGAACGGACTACCTACGAATCGAGGTCCATGATAAACAGACCGTGTTGTGGGATTTCCTAGTGGCCTAAACCTAACTCTGTATACTCTTCGAACTTGGTCCATCTTGTAAACATCATGAACATACAGTTGCCAATGCAGCTGTTGATTTGCGCAACAAGCAAACATATGTCAATACGAAAGTCGGTCTACCTGAAATTCACCACAGTCACACCGTTGTCGACGTAGGTCAACTGCATACTCCACACCACTAGGAATCTCACACACTTCAAATACCTCATTCTGTTTGTCAAAGCAACTAACCTGGATGTTACTAGCTGCCCGCTGATTCGTATGTAACTTAGAGGTCACAAGCTCCGAGAACACATGTCCTGCATTAACACGAGCCTCAGCTTCGGCTCTTTTTCGGGTGAACAATTCATTAAGCCTGTAAAACGTTACCTTAGCAAGTGCAGTGACTGAAAGATTGCGCGCCCCTTTCAAAACCGAGTTGATGCATTCCACTAGATTAGTGGTCATATGACCCCATCGGTATATCCCATCAAATGCCAAAGCATACTACTCACGTGGGATCCAATCCAACTAGTTGGTATAACCCTCACCCCGCTCGCGTAAACGCTGATAACGCATGTCGTACTTGTGAATCGTCCTCGAATATCCTGTCATATAAAAAAGGCCAACTATAAACAAAATTCATTATAATAATAATTATTAGAACTGAATCGGTAATCAACCCGGACAGACTACTGGGTCACTGGATCATTGGTTCAACCGGTAGATCACAGGTTGAATCGGTTGATTCGGTTATAATTAAATAATTATATAAAATTTAATTTCTTTTTATAATAAAATTTTTTATACAAAATTAAGTTATTTTAATATTTCAATAATTTATTAATTAATTATATTAATCAAATATATGTTGAAAAAGAGTTAATATTAATAA
>NC_029787.2:30602883-30605360 GCF_000816755.2 Arachis ipaensis | reverse complement strand
GAAATATTTAAAAATATTTAATTTTTTTAATAACTATGTAAAATTAAAAAATAATTAATTTAAGTGAGTAAATATAAAATAAAAAATTCAATTAAATTAAATATAAAAATTACTCATTAGAATAAAAAGATAAAAGTGTAAGGAGATTTTAAATTTTGCATGACTAAAAGAGTTAATAAGATATTAATTAGGATATGTCTAATTAGTTATAGTATATTTATAAAAAGGCATTCACACTATTAAAGAGTATCTTAGCCTGGTGCTACAAGACTCTTTATGCTCCAGTAGATTTTTTTACCTCAAATGTCTCTTCCTCCACTATCACAAATGCAATAAGCACGATGTTGTTATTGCCATCCTGTGAAACAACAAACAACCCTTATATTTTTCATACAAATGAGTCCCATCTACCTGCACTACTGGCTTGCAATATCTGAATGACTCGGTGTAGTACACGAATATTAGGAACCAAGTCATCTCCCTGGTACGCAGGCATTGTTTTAAAATGAACGACTGTGGTGCACGAAATTGTGATCCCCGACAACGGCGCTAAAAACTTGTGCGCACGTCTTACTAATTTGTTTCTCATTCACAACTTCGATACAACTAACCAGCAAGTGCACTGGGTCGTCCAAGTAATAAACCTTACGTGAGTAAGGGTCGATCCCACGGAGATTGTTGGAATGAAGCAAGCTATGGTCACCTTGTAAATCTCAGTCAGGCGGATATCAAATAGTTATGGAGTTTTCGAAATAAATAGAAAATAAGGATAGAGCAGAGCTCCACACCTTAATCTATGGAGTGTAGAAACTCTACCGTTTGAAAATACATAAGTGAAAGGTTCAGGCATGGCCGAGAGGTCAGCCCCCAAAACGTGATCACAGGATCAGAAATACAATCCGGGATGTCAAATACAATAGTAAAAAGTCCTATTTATACTAAACTAGTTACTAGGGTTTACAGAAGTAAATAATTGATGCATAAATCAACTTCCGGGGCCCACTTGGTGTGTGCTTGGGCTGAGCTTGAATGTTACACGTGTAGAGGTCATTCTTGGAGTTGAACGCCAGTTTGTAACGTATTTCTGGCGTTCAACTCTAGCTTGTGACGTGTTTTTGGCGTTTAACTCCAGACAGCAGTGTAGAACTGGCGTTCAACGCCCTTTTACGTTGTCTAAACTCGGCTAAAGTATGGACTATTATATATTGCTGGAAAGCCCTGGATGTCTACTTTCCAACGCAATTGGAAGTGCGCCATTTTGAGTTCTGTAGCTTCAGAAAATCCACTTTGAGTGCAGGGAGGTCAGAATCCAACAGCATCAGCAGTCCTTCTTCAACCTCTGAATCTGATTTTTGCTCAAGTCCCTCAATTTCAGCCAGAAAATACCTGAAATCACAGAAAAACACACGAAAAGCATCTCCATTCGCTTATCTGAAATTCCTACCAATGATTTACATAAGTACCTCTATCCCTATTCTATTATTTATTATTTGAAAACACCCTTATCACTTTATATCTGCCTGACTGAGATTTACAAGGTGATCATAGCTTGCTTCATACCAACAATCTCCGTGGGATTCGACCCTTACTCACGTAAGGTATTACTTGGACGACCCAGTGCACTTGCTGGTTAGTTGTATCGAAGTTGTGAACCATGGTATTGGTACCATGTTCTTGGCGCCATTACCAAGGAAAGAAAGAGCCATGAATTTTACATAATTAAAGTGTAATCACGATTACGCGTACCAAGTTGCTCACGTTGCCAGGGATTGTTCGAGCCTGGACATCACAATTTCGTGCACCAAGTTTTTGGCGTCGTTGCCGGGGATTGTTTGAGTTTGGACAACTGACGGTTCATCTTGTTGCTCAGATTAGGTAATTTTCTTTTTATTTTCTTTTCAAAAATTTTTCAAAAATATTTTTAAAATTTTCTCATCTGTTTTTCGAAAAAAAAATATAAAATAAAATAATAATAACAAAAATGTTTTCAAAAAAATTTTATTCAAAATTTTTAAGAATGAATTCTAGTGTTTCATGAAGCATGTGAAGCCTGGCTGGCTGTAAAGCCATGTTTAAATTCTCTTGGACTGAGGCTTCCAAACCATCAGAGGTAAGTTACATACTTGATAAATGATGAGCAGCAATTTGTTATCAAGAGCAATATACTCTGGTGTTACATGCTGAAGCTTGGCTGGCCATTGGCCATGTCTAGTGTTTTGGACTGGAGCTTTCATTGAAAGCTTGGCTGGCTAGTGAGCCATGTCTAATTCCTAGACTGAAGCTTTAGACTAAGAATGCAAGATTCCTGGAATTCATATTAAAAATTTTGGAATCCTTATTTTCCTTTTTCATATAATTTTCAAAAAAAAAAATTTACCAAAAAAATTAGGAAATCATAAAAATCAAAAATATTTTTGTGTTTCTTGTTTGAGTCTTGAGTCATATCATAAGTTTGGTGTCAATTGCATATGCATCTT
>NC_029787.2:30592595-30592883 GCF_000816755.2 Arachis ipaensis | reverse complement strand
TTTTCCCAGTTTAAAACTAGGTTGGTTTCTTGGCATCTTTTCAGAACAAGTTTTAGGTGATCAAGACAGGAGCTGAATGAGACTCCATATACTGAGAAGTCATCCATGAAGACCTCCAGAAATTTTTCCACCATATCAGAGAAAATAGAGAGCATGCATCTCTGGAAGGTTGCAGGTGCATTGCATAGCCCAAAGGGCATCCTTCTGTAAGCAAACACTCCGGATGGACATGTGAATGCTGTTTTCTCTTGATCCTGGGGATCTACTGCAATCTGATTATAGCCTGAG
>NC_029787.2:30590631-30591477 GCF_000816755.2 Arachis ipaensis | reverse complement strand
TCCGGAGTTTTTGAGGATAAGGTATCTTGGCTTTATATTCCTCAACCTTAGTGGTTAAAAAAGCCTTTTTAGAGGGGTTGTGATCAGCACTTATGTGTGTCTGATCCCTCACTGGCAATTGCGTACCAGAGTTAGAAGCTGGAGTGACGTTAGACGCCAACTCACTGTCTGTTCCTGGCGCCTGGACGCCAGAAATATGCCCCTGTTGGGTGTTCAACGCCAGATTCTTGCCCATTTCTAGCGTTGAACGCCAATCCTGCCTTGTTTCTGGCGCTGAACGCCAGTTTTGGGCATGGTTTGGGCGTTCAGCGCCAGCCTTCCACCCATTTTCTGGCGTTTTAGTGCTAGAATTATTTTTCCCTGGGCTCTTACTGTCCTCAGGGGAATCTTTGGTGGGTTGCTTATTTCTTGAATTTTTGATACCTTGAGGTGGGGTATTTAATGTTTTCCCACTTCTTAATTGAACTGCTTGGCATTCTTCTGCTATTTGCTTTGATTGCTGCTGCTTTGTTTGCTTAAACTGTTCTTCCATATGTATATTATCTATCCTTGTCTCCTGTAACCTGTCTTTGAATTCAGCTAGCTGCTTTGTTAGAAAATCTAATTGCTGATTGAATTCAGCAGCTTCTTTTACAGTACTGAATTCAGCAGTTACTGTTTTAACCTCTTCATTCATGGAAGGGTTGCTGCTTAGATACAGATGCTGATTCCTGGCAACTGTATCAATGAGCTCTTGAGCCTCTTCGATTGTCTTTCTCATATGGATAGATCCACCAGCTGAGTAATCTAAAGACATCTGAGCTCCTTCTGCAAGCCCATAGTAGAAGATGTCTAACTGAACCCACT
>NC_029787.2:30583547-30583799 GCF_000816755.2 Arachis ipaensis | reverse complement strand
GGATTTCAGGTATTTTCTGGCTGAAATTGAGGGACTTGAGCAGAAATCAGATTCAGAGGTTGAAGAAGGACTGCTAATGCTGTTGGATTCTGACCTCCCTGCACTCAAAGTGGATTTTCTGGAGCTACATAACTCGAAATGGCGCGCTTCCAATTGCGTTGGAAAGTAGAAATCCAGGGCTTTCCAGCAATATATAATAGTCCATACTTTGGCCAAGAATTGACGACGTAAACTGGCGTTCAACGCCAGCTT
>NC_029787.2:30571835-30582831 GCF_000816755.2 Arachis ipaensis | reverse complement strand
TTCGCTTATCTGAAATTCCTACCAATGATTTACATAAGTACCTCTATCCCTATTCTATTATTTATTATTCGAAAACACCCTTATCACTTTATATCTGCCTGACTGAGATTTACAAGGTGACCATAGCTTGCTTCATACCAACAATCTCCGTGGGATTCGACCCTTACTCACGTAAGGTATTACTTGGACGACCCAGTGCACTTGCTGGTTAGTTGTATCGAAGTTGTGAACCATGGTATTGGTACCATGTTCTTGGCACCATTACCAAGGAAAGAAAGAGCCATGAATTTTACATAATTAAAGTGTAATCACGATTACGCGTACCAAGTTGCTCACGTTGCCAGGGATTGTTCGAGCCTGGACATCACAATTTCGTGCACCACTCAACTTTGCTAAAGTCCCCAATTAGAGGTGTCTAGGGTTCTTAAGCACACTCTTTTTTTGCTTTGGACCTTGACTTTAACTGCTCAGTCTCAAGTTTTCACTTGACACCTACACGCCACAAGCACATGGTTAGGGACAGCTTGGTTTAGCCGCTTAGGCCAGGATTTTATTCCTTTAGGCCCTCCTATCCACTGATGCTCAAAGCCTTGGGATCATTTTTAGTTACCCTTGCCTTTTGGTTTTAAGGGTTACTAGCTTTTTGCTCTTGCCTCTTGGTTTTAAGAGCTTTTGGCTTTTTCTGCTTGCTTTTTCTTTTTCTTTCTATTATTTTTTTCGCCTATTTTTTTTCTGCAAGCTTTGTTCTTTGCTGCTTTTTCTTGCTTCAAGAATCATTTTTATGATTTTTCAGATTATCAAATAACATGTCTCCTTGTCATCATTCTTTCAAGAGCCAACATATTTAACATTCTTAAATAACAACTTCAAAAGACATATGCACTGTTCAAGCATTCATTCAGAAAACAAAAAGTATTGTCACCACATCAATATAATTAAACTAAGTTCAAGGATAAATTTGAAACTCATGTACTTCTTGTTCTTTTGAATTAAAACAGTTTTCATTTAAGAGAGGTGATGGATTCATAGGACATTCATAACTTTAAGGCATAGTTACTAATACTAATGATCATGTAATGAAGACACAAACACAGATAAGCACTTAATATAGAAAACGAAAAACAGAGAAAGTAAGAACAAGGAATGAGTCCACCTTAGTGATGGTGGTGTTTCCTTCTTGAGGAACCAATGATGTCCTTGAGCTCTTCTATGTCTCTTCCTTGTCTTTGTTGCTCCTCCCTCATTGCTTTTTGATCTTCTCTAATTTCATGAAGGATGATGGAGTGCTCTTGATGTTCCATCCTTAGTTGTCCCATGTTGGAACTTAATTCTCCTAGGGAGGTGTTGATTTGCTCCCAATAGTTTTGTGGAGGAAGATGCATTTGGGGCATCTCTGAGATCTCATGGTGATGAGCTTCATGCGTCTCTTGAGATCCATGAATGGGCTTTCTTGCTTGCTCCATCCTTTTCTTAGTGATGGGCTTCTCTTCCTCAATGGGAATGTCTCCTTCTATGGAAGCTCCAGTTGAGTAACATAGATGGCAAATAAGATGAGGAAAAGCTAGCCTTGTCCAAGGAGAGGGCTTTTCGGCTATTTTGTAGAGTTCAAGGGAGATGACTTCATGAACTTCTACTTCCTCTCCAATCATGATGCTATGAATCATGATGGCCCGATCCACAGTAACTTCAGATCGGTTGCTAGTGGGGATGATGGAGCATTGGATGAACTCTAACCATCCTCTAGCTACAGGCTTGAGGTCCAGTCTTCTTAGTTGAACCGGCTTGCCTTTGGAGTCAATCTTCCATTGAGCTCCTTCCACACATATGTCCATGAGGACTTGGTCCAACCTTTGATTAAAGTTGACCCTTCTAGTGTAGGGGCGTGCATCTCCTTGCATCATAGGCAAGTTAAACGCCAACCTCACGTTTTCCGGACTAAAATCTAAGTATTTCCCCCGAACCATTGTAATATAATTCTTTGGGTTTGGGTTCTTACTTTGATCATGGTTCCTAGTGATCCATGCATTGGCATAGAACTCTTGAACCATTAGGATGCCGACTTGTTGGATGGGGTTTGTTAGAACTTCCCAACCTCTTCTTTGGATTTCATGTCGTATCTCCGGATACTCATTTCTTTTGAGCTTGAAAGGGACCTCGGGGATCACCTTCTTCTTGGCCACAACATCATAGAAGTGGTCTTGATGGGCTTTGGAGATGAACCTTTCCATCTCCCATGACTCGGAGGTGGAAGCTTTTATCTTCCCTTTTCCTTTTCTAGAGGATTCTTCGGTCTTGGGTGCCATCAATGGTAATGGCAAAACAAAAAGCTTATGCTTTTACCACACCAAACTTAGAATATTGCTCGCCCTCGAGCAAGAGAAGAAAGAATAGATGAAGAAGAAGAAGAAAATATGGAGGAGAGGGGGAAGGGTTGTGTTTCGGCCAAGAAGGGGAAGAGAGGGTTATGTTGTGTGAAAATGAAGAAGAATGGAGGGCTTTATATAGTGGGGGGAGATGGTGTTAGGTTCGGCCATTTAGGGTGGGTTGGGTGGGAAATTGATTTTGAATTTTTGAAGGTGGGTGGAGTTTATGAGGTAGGTTTATGAAGAGTGGATGGATGTGAGTGGTGAAGGGGTAATAGGGAAGAGTGTTTATTGGGAAGAGAGGATGATTGAGAAGAGAGAAGAGAGAAGAGAGTGAGTGGAGGTAGGTGGGGATGAGAGATTGAGGTGATTGGTGAAGGGTTTTGGGGAAGAGTGTTTTATGGGATTGTGTGAAAGAGGGGTGAGACGAAGTGAGTGGAAGTAGGTGGGGATCCTGTGGGGTCCACAGATCCTGAGGTGATCCTGTGGGATCCACAGATCCTGAGGTGTTCAAGGATTTACAACCTTGCACCAAATTAGGCATGCAAAATGCCCTTGCACACAACTCTGGGCGTTCAGCGCCAGATTGGTGCATGTTCTGGGCGTTCAGCGCCAGCTCTTCTCCAGGGTGCAATTCTGGCGTTCAAACGCCCAGATGCTGCCCATTTTGGGCGTTCAGCGCCAGAACCATGCTCTGTTCTGGCGTTGAACGCCAGCCAGATGCTTCTTACTGGCGTTTAAACGCCAGTAAGGTCCTCCTCCAGGGTGTGATTTTTCTTCTGCTGTTTTTGATTCCGTTTTCAATTTTTATATTTATTTTGTGACTCCAAATGATCATGTACCTACAAAGACATATAACTAATAAAAATATAATTAAATAAAAGTTGGGTTGCCTCCCAACAAGCGCTTCTTTAATGTCAATAGCTTGACAGTGGGCTCTCATAGAGCCTCACAGATGTTCAGAGCATTGTTGAGACTTCCCAACACCAAACTTAGAGTTTGACTGTGGGGCTCTGGTTGACTCTGTTTTGAGAGAAGCTTACTGTGCTTCCTCTCCATGTTTACAGAAGGATGACCTTGAGTTGCAAACATAAGGGAGTCCTCATTCAATTGAAGGACTAGTTCACCTCTGTCAACATCAATCACAACTCTTGTTGTGGCTAGGAAGGGTCTTCCAAGGATGATGGATTCATCCTCATCCTTCCCAGTATCTAGGACTATGAAATCAGCAGGGATGTAAAGGCCTTCAACCTTTACTAACACGTCCTCTACTTATCCATAAGCCTGTTTTATTGAATTGTCTGCCATCTCTAATGAGATTTTAGCAGCTTGCACCTCAAAGATTCCCAATTTCTCTATTACAGAGAGGGGCATGAGGTTTATCCCTGACCCAAGGTCACATTGAGCCTTTTCAAAGGTCATGGTGCCTATGGTACAAGGTATTAGGAACTTTCCAGGATCCTATTTCTTCTGAGGCAATCTCAGTTGATCCAGATCACTTAGTTCATTAGTGAACAAGGGAGGTTTATCTCCCCAGGTTTCATTATCAAATAAATTGGCATTCAGCTTCATGATTGCACCAAGGAACTTGGCAACTTGCTCTTCAGTAACATCTTCATTCTCTTCAGAAGAGGAATATTCATCAGAGCTTATGAATGGCATAAGGAGGTTTAATGGAATCTCTATGGTCTCTAGTTGAGCCTCGGATTCCTTTGGTTCCTCAGAGGGAAACTCCTTATTGATCACTGGACGTCCCAGGAGGTCTTCCTCACTGGGATTTACGTCCTCAACCTCCCCTACAGGTTCGGCCATGGTAATTAATTCAATGGCCTTGCACTCTCCTTTTGGATTTTCTTCTGTATCACTTGGGAGAGTACTAGGAGGGATTTCAGTGATCCTTTTACTCAGCTGGCCCACTTGTGCTTCCAAATTTCTAATGGAGGACCTTGTTTCATTCATGAAACTCACAGTGGCCTTAGATAAATCAGAGACTAAGTTTGCTAAATTAGAGGTATTTTGTTCAGAGTTCTCTGTCTGTTGCTGAGTGGATGATGGAAAAGGTTTACTATTGTACAACCTGTTTCTTCCACCATTATTAAAGCCTTGTTGAGGCTTTTGTTGATCCTTCCATGAGAGATTTGGATGATTTCTCCATGAGGGGTTATAGGTGTTTCCATATGGTTCACCCATGTAATTCACCTCTGCTATTGCAGGGTTTTCAGGATCATAGGCCTCTTCTTTAGAAGGCGCCTCTTGAGTACTGTTGGATGCAGCTTGCCTTCCATTCAGACTCTGAGAAATCATATTGACTTGCTGAGTCAATATTTTGTTCTGAGCCAATATGGCATTCAGAGTATCAATTTCAAGAACTCCCTTCTTCATGGGCGTCCCATTACTCACAGGATTCCTCTCAGAAGTGTACATGAACTGGTTATTAGCAACCATGTCAATGAGTTCTTGAGCTTCTACAGGCGTTTTTTTTAGGTGAATGGATCCACCTATAGAAGTATCCAATGACATCTTAGCTAATTCAGACAGACCATCATAGAATATATCCAGGATGGTCCATTCTGAAAGCATGTCAGAAGGACACTTTTTGGTCAGTTCTTTGTATCTCTCCCAAGCTTCATAGAGGGATTCACCTTCTTTCTGTCTGAAGGTCTGAACATCCACTCTAAGCTTACTCAGCTTTTGAGGAGGAAAGAACTTGGCTAAGAAAGCCTTGACCAGCTTATCCCAAGAGTTCAGGCTATCCTTAGGTTGAGAGTCCAACCATATTCTAGCTCTGTCTCTCACAGCAAAAGGGAAAAGCATGAGCCTGTAGACTTCAGGATTTACTTTATTAGTCTTAATAGTATCACAGATCTGCAAGAATTCAGTTAAGAACTGAAAAGGATCTTCAGATGGAAGTCCATGAAACTTGCAGTTCTGCTGCATCAGAGAAACTAGTTGATGTTTTAGCTCAAAATTGTTTACTCCAATGGTAGGGATGGAGATGCTTCTTCCATGTAAATTGGAATTTGGTGCAGTAAAGTCACCAAGCATCCTCTATGCATTATTATTATTTTCGGCTGCCATCTCCTCTTCCTGTTCGAAAATTTCTGACAGGTGCTTGCTGGATTGTTGTAATTTAGCTTCTCTTAGTTTTCTCTTCAGAGTTCTTTCAGGTTCTGGATCTGCTTCAATAAGAATATTCTTGTCCTTGCTCCTGCTCATATGACAAAGAAGAGGGCACAGAAAAATAATAATAATAGAGATCCTTTTTGCCCAAGCATAGAGGTTCCCTTATGTGAGTAGAAGAAAGGAAGAAGAGAAAATCTGAACTCAGAGAGAGGGTTCGGATTTTTGGGGAGTGAGGGAGAAAGAAGATTTTCGAAAAAAATTTTAAAAAAGAGTTAGTGATTTTCGAAAATAGTTTTTGAAAAAGGTTTGTAATTTTCGAAAATTAAAATTAAAAATTAAAATAATTAGTTAATCAAAAAGAAATTTTGAAAAAGAGGGAAGATATTTTCGAAAATTAGAGAGAGAGAGTTAGTTAGGTGGTTTTGAAAAAGATAAGAAACAAACAAAAAGTTAGTTAGTTAGTTGAAACAAATTTGAAAATCAATTTTGAAAAGATAAGAAGATAAGAAGTTAGAAAAGATATTTTAAAATCAAATTTTTGAAAAAGATAAGATAAGAAGATATTTTTGAAAAGATATGATTGAAATTAGTTTTGAAAAAGATTTGATTTTTAAAATCACAATTAATGACTTGATTCACAAGAAATCACAAGATATGATTCTAGAACTTAAAGTTTGAATCTTTCTTAACAAGCAAGTAACAAACTTGAAATTTTTGAATCAAAACATTAATTGATGATGTTATTTTCGAAAATTATGTGATAAAGATAAGAAAAAGATTTTTGAAAAATATTTTTAGATTTTTCGAAAATAACTAAGAAAAATGAAAAAGATTTGATTTTTGAAAAAGATTTTGAAAAAGATAAGATTTTTAAATTGAAAATTTGATTTGACTCATAAGAAACAACTTGATTTTAAATTTTTTTGAAAAAGTCAAATCTAATTTTCGAAATTTATGAGAGAAAAGAGGAAAAGATATTTTTTTATTTTTTTTGAATTTTTATGATGAGAGAGAAAAACATGAAGATGATGCAATGCATGAAAATTTTGGATCAAAACAATGAATGCATGCAAGAATGCTATGAATGTCAAGATGAACACCAAGAACACTATGAAGATCATGATGAACATCAAGAACATATTTTTGAAAAAATTTTAATGCAAAGAAAACATGCAAGACACCAAACTTAGAAATCTTTCATGTTTAGACTCTAACAAACGAAAAATGCATATGAAAAACAAGAAAAGATGCAAAACAAGAAAATATGAAGATCAAACAAGAAGACTTACCAAGAACAACTTGAAGATCATGAAGAACACATGCATGAATGCAATTTTCGAAAAATGCAAGATGAATATGCAATTGACACCAAACTTAAAAATTCACTCAAGACTCACACAAGAAACACAAAAAATATTTTTGATTTTTATGATTTTCTAATTTTTTTGGATTTTTTTTTTGGTATTTTTCAAAAATTAATTGAAAAAGAAAAATAAGGATTCCAAAATTTTTAATATGAATTCCAGGAATCTTGCCATGTTAGTCTAAAGCTTCAGTCCAGGAATTAGACATGGCTCACTAGCCAGCCAAGCTTTCAGTGAAAGCTCCGGTCCAAAACACTAGACATGGCCAATGGCCAGCCAAGCTTCAGCAAGAACATGTGAGTAATTCATTCAATTTTAAGCCAAAACCTCAGTCCAAAAGAAGTTAGACATGGCTTTACAGCCAGCCAGGCTTTAGCATGCTTCATAAAATACTAGAATTCATTCTTAAAAATTCTGAAGAAAAATATATTTTTGAAAACATTTATTTTAAAAAAATTTTTTTTTCGAAAACAGATGAGAAATTTTTGAAAGATTTTTGAAAAATTTTTGAAAATAAAACAAAAAGAAAATTACCTAATCTGAGAAACAAGATGAACCGTCAGTTGTCCAAACTCGAACAATCCCCGGCAACGGCGCCAAAAATTTGGTGCACGAAATTGTGATCCCCGGCAACGGCGCCAAAAACTTGTGCGCACGTCTTACTAATTTGTTTCTCATTCACAACTTCGATACAACTAACCAGCAAGTGCACTGGGTCGTCCAAGTAATAAACCTTACGTGAGTAAGGGTCGATCCCACGGAGATTGTTGGTATGAAGCAAGCTATGGTCACCTTGTAAATCTCAGTCAGGCGGATATCAAATAGTTATGGAGTTTTCGAAATAAATAGAAAATAAGGATAGAAACACTTATGTATATCATTGGTGAGAATTTCAGATAAGTGTATAGAGATGCTTTCGTTCCTCTGAACCTCTGCTTTCCTGCTGTCTTCATCCAATCAATCCTACTCCTTTCCATGGCTGGCTTTATGTAAGGACATCACCGCTGTCAATGGCTACTTTTTATCCTCTCTGAAAAATGGTCTGATGCGCTGTCACTGCATGGCTAATCGTCTAGAGGCATCACCCTTGTCAATGGCTGCATCCCATCCTCTTGTGAAAATGGTCCAAATGCTCTGTCACAGCACGGCTAATCTCTACCGTTTGAAAATACATAAGTGAAAGGTTCAGGCATGGCCGAGAGGCCAGCCCCCAAAACGTGATCACAGGATCAGAAATACAATCCGGGATGTCAAATACAATAGTAAAAAGTCCTATTTATACTAAACTAGTTACTAGGGTTTATAGAAGTAAGTAATTGATGCATAAATCCACTTCCGGGGCCCACTTGGTGTGTGCTTGGGCTGAGCTTGAATGTTACACGTGTAGAGGTCATTCTTGGAGTTGAACGCCAGTTTGTAACGTATTTCTGGCGTTCAACTCTGGCTTGTGACGTGTTTCTGGCGTTTAACTTCAGACAGCAGCATAGAATTGGCGTTCAACGCCCTTTTACATCGTCTAAACTGGGCCAAAGTATGGACTATTACATATTTATGGAAAGCCCTGGATGTCTACTTTTCAACACAATTGGAAGCGCGTCATTTTGAGTTCTGTAGCTCCAGAAAATCTACTTTGAGTGCAGGGAGGTCAAAATCCAACAGCATCAGCAGTCCTTCTTCAACCTCTGAATTTGATTTTTGCTCAAGTCCCTCAATTTCAGCCAGAAAATACCTGAAATCACAGAAAAACACACAAAATCATAGTAAAGTCCAGAAATGTGAATTTAACATAAAAACTAATGAAAACATCCCTAAAAGTAACTAGATTCTACTAAAAACATACTAAAAACAGTGCCAAAAAGCGTATAAATTATCCGCTCATCATACTGCTGATGGCTCCTTTTGACACATGACCTCAAACCATATGGGCAAAGTTTCGTACGAAACTTCCCAACCTCCAAAAATTGACTCCACTGCCTTCTGCTTTGCTAACCATGCTTTGCAATAACTTATGGTATAGTTAAACTTCGACTGTACTTCTGCAATCATTGATTTCACCTTTATAGATTGGTCAACTTCTACCAACAGCTTGATTGCTTCTGCAATTGTGTTGGAATCCAACTTCAAATGATCTTGAGAAATGGTGGCCTTAGTCCTTATCTCCCAGCAGTAATTTCTGAATATTTTGCTCACCCTGATCAGCCAATCACAACCTGCGCCGCATTGGGTATATTTAGCATAGAATGTCGTCGGTTCTGACTCATGCACCCGATAATCTACACTGCTACATATGGTATAATCTTTCATAGCCTTAATCACTGTCTCCCTAGAACTGAATTCCATTCTGACGGCGAATTCACTATCTGTCACAAGAGAAAGTTCTGCTGCAATCACACTACAAAATTTATATTTTGATAAATAATTCATAAATACGTGTCTTAATAATAAAATCTATCTATGATCCATAAATCAAGTATAATCATTCAAAATTTAATAAATTAATAAATTAAGTCCTCAAATGCTATTTAATAAATTAATAGCCACACAAGAATACGAAATAATAAATTCCTCAACATACATAAATACTTGATAAATAAAAATTAAATAGGTAATTATATGCTATATTTTACCTATCTACATAATCCTTAAATATTTGTCTCAAACATCAAAATCTATGTACAAATCATAATTTAAAATTATTACAAACCTGCATTTATATATTGAGAAAATTCCGGTGCATGCATGGCCTCCAGATCCAACGACCGCATGAATCTCAGCTCCTCAAACGGATGCTGGTTTGCTAGTGCATTTGCCACATCCGCCATGTCTGCCGCCAATATGTCATTGGCTTGATCTTCATCTACACCCGGATCAACGACCTCATAGTTGCTTTCAAACTCTTCCTCACTATCACTGTTATAATCTTCCAATTCAATATCTTGGTTCGCTGCAGATTACTCAAACTCAATATACAGCTCAATGAACGATATTAGAGACCGACTTTCAAGATATACTGAAAACATTTCTTGCATGCTCGCTTCATCGGTCACGTATTTCGTTTAAAATTGAACAAACCGACCAAATATAGATATAGGATATCTGAACAAAATACACGACACTCTCCTACGTATTTGAGAATCCATCTTCTTACAAATCACACATTTTAGTTCTTCAAATGACAGTGTAAATAGATTAATAATATCTAATGGATTTTCACATACAAATTTCACTCCTTTAGATGTTTATAATAAAATCTACCTGTGATAATATACTTTTAATATAACTCTATCATCCATGATAATATACTCACATTGAACACTCTCAACTTTGGTATTAATTTTTTTTTCAAACACCAGAGAAGACGAGAAGGAGAAGAGAGGAGCTTCAGAAGATTTGAAGATTGTGACAAGAAGATGAAGTGGAGAGCTCGGTTAGGGTGTTGGTATATATATACATTGAAATCAGGCCGTCTGACTGCATTTCTAACCGTTCCAAATTTTAGAAGAACCTAAATCGGACACTCCAATTCGAGTTATGTCGCAGCAAACAAAATTTGCATGCATGAAATTGGTGGATCTGATTTCGTTAGCTTAAAAATTTTTTGTTTTGCATGTATGAAATCGGTGGGTTCAATTTTCTTGTTCAAAAAATTTTTGCTTTTGCATGCCTGAAATTGGTGGGTCCGATTTCTTTGTTCAAAATATGTATGCTCAATACAAATCGAACAGTCCGATTTGTGATCCTCTCTCTCTTCAAAAAAATCGGACCGTCCAATATTTTTCCCGTCAGTTCACCACCGTCACACCAGTGTATAACACCCCTAACGTCCATAACTCTGCGTTACACCACCCTAAATTTCATATAAAAAAAATAGCCTAGTATTTGAAGGTTTTTTCATAATGCAATAAATTAATATTTTTGGACAAAAAATAAAAAAAGAAAAAAAATAATGTGTTGTAGCAACAATAGTGCATATACCATCAAAGTATATGAATTTAAACATTTTTCACACATCACCCCAACAATTTATGTGTGAATTTATAAAACTCTATATATTGTAGCAATTTATATAAATTAGATACATGACCAAAATATAATTGTTTTTCAATTATTATATTTGGATAATATTAAGTTATATTTTATTTAATT
>NC_029787.2:30559338-30571830 GCF_000816755.2 Arachis ipaensis | reverse complement strand
TAATTCTTATAAATATTAATGACAAATAAACTCTTAAATAATTTGAAAATACTAATAAAATAATAAATAAATATTATATTTTTTATAAGTGACCAAAAATTGTATTTAATAAACGATATATTCATTTAGTAATTGAGAGCTGTTAAATGACAATTTAATCAAATACGTCAAATCATTTAATGATTTGCAAATATCAACTTTATAGGATTTTTTTCTGTTATAAAATAAAAAAATTCTTTATTTCCAAATAAAAATTATTCTAACTTTATATTCTGAAAGTTCGCCGTTCCCCTCAACGAACTTCATGTTAGATGTGAAGTTTGCCGCCCCTCAGCGAACTTCAAGTAGACTTGCCAAATATAAAAATCCGTGGTCCCCTTCCGTTTTTACTTTTTCACTCTTCCTCACTCTTATCCTTTCTTCTCCTTTAATACTTTTCTTTCTAAACATTTTTGAACGTTTTATCTCTTCAATTCATCAATTCCAGGAAATTCTATCCTTCTGTTTCCTTTAAATTTAAGTTATTGTTGTATTATTTTATGGTTTTAACATGTTTATTTTATTAGATTAAGTTTTCTTGTTAGTTTTGAATTTTAGTTAGTTTGAGTATTATTTAGTTTAATACACTACAAGAAAAATGTTAAGTGTCGTCGGCTTTACTGTGCGGATGATAGCGGCGAGTTTTTCGTTGGATTTACCGTCAGTTACCACCTCGAATTCGTTGGATTTTTTAATTATCGACGGATTTGGTTTTTCGAGGTAACTCTGCCAGTAATTTTTTGAGAGAAAATAAATTAAATTGGCGATTAGTCACCATCGACTTTAGTAAAACGATGTGTTTTGGTAACTCGAAATGGTTTATAGTCAGAATTTTCTGATGGTAAAGGTGGTGTAAATTCAAATTACGAATCCCTTCCCCCTCAATCGAACCCTCACTACCATCCCTCTCTCTCTCGCGTTCCAGCCGTCGCCGCCGCCGCTGCCAAGACCACCGCTGTCTCCACCCTCTCCTTGTCGCCGTCAACCCCCCAACCCCTGACACCTCCTTCCTCTCCTTCTTCCCCTCCCTCTCAATGCCGCCATGGTCCTTTCCTCCTTCTCCTTTTGCCATTCTCAGCCCATATCCTGCAGCTCCCTACTCCGACGACAATCCGGTGCCGTTGCCTTCCTCCCTCCTTCTTCGTTGCTTTCTGCACCCTACATTCAAGGTACTTTGTTTGAACTTATTTTTAAATCTTGTTAGTTAGTTTTAGTTCATTAGATTGGTTTAATTAGTTTAGTTAATTTAATTTAGTTATTTTAGTGGATTTAGGTAGTTAGGATAGTTTAGTTTAGATTTATAGGTTCTAAATTGTTGCTGAAAATGTCTGAAACTATTCCGAGTTTGCTTATTGAATTAATGGAGAAATTGCGGCTGAATTTTTTGGTTAATTGTTTGATTGTGCTCATTCAGTGTGTTAATTACTATTTTGTTGTTTTGCTATTTTGAATTAATTAAACTGCTGTCTAATGAATTTATAATCAACGCTACTTACTTTTTTTATGTCATTGATGTTGAATTTTGTTAATTGGTATTACACAGATTACTCGTTAGTGTTAAGTTATTTTGAAATATTGAGATTGTTGCTGACGTTGTTGCTGAAATTGTTGTTGAGATTCAATAATGGAAAAATTGTTGCTGAAATTTTTTTATAATTTGATATTTGCATACTTGACGACAGGTAGAGGTGCTATGGATCAGGCTGCTGGTCATGACCGTAGCCATGGTCGGGGTAGAGGGAGGGTTTCTGCCGGTACCCCAGGACTTCTGGATCCTCTCCCTCTACTCCGATCACCATAGTCACGCCACACGTTGCGGGGTTAGCGCACCAGCCGCTCATCATGGTCCCTAACACCAACTATGTGCCTCCGTCCACGTCGGTGACGCCACCTCTGACCGCTCAAATCCCGCATCCATGGCAACACCGATTCGAGTAACGGATGCCGCAGCCTCGGAGTCCAGCCACGGAAGTGAGGCAGTAACTGATGCCCCTCCACCACCTCCCACCACACGGTTGCGCATTTGGCCTGATGGCGGCATATGATAAATAACACGTTCAATGCTCATGTATTTCCTATTTATGGTTATTACTGAAAGTACTTGAATTGTTTCTAGTTTAGTTGATTTAAGTGTTAATTGCTGGTTATTGTTTTCTAGTTTTAATGATTATGATTCTTGTTGATGCTAAAAGTTCCTAAAACCTTATTTCTGTTTAGTGGATTTAGGTTGACGTGGATTGCTACTTATTATTTTCTAGTTTCAATGATTATGATTCCTATTAATGATAAAAGTTCCTGAAACCTGATTCCTGTTTAGTGGATTTAGGTTGATGTGGATTGCTGGTTATTATTTTCTAGTTCAAAAGATTATGATTCCTGTTAATGTTGAAAGTTCTTGAAACCTGATTCATGTTTAGTAAATTTAGGTTGATGTAGATTGCTGGTTATTATTTTCTAGTTGTAATGATTATATGATTCCTGTTATTTGTGAAAGTTCCTGAAACCTGATTCTTGTTTAGTGGATATAGGTTGATGTGGATTGCTAGTTATTGTTTTCTAGTTTTCATGATTATGATTCCTATTATTGCTGAAAGTTCCTGAAACCTGATTATGATTAGTGGATTTAGGTTGATCTGGATTGTTGGTTATTGTAGTTTTCTGGTTATTCTAATTATGATCTTCACCCACGTGACGCCTACGAATAAGCTCAGGCTAGAGTTTAGGGAGTTGCTGGAGCGGATGTATAGCATATAGAGACTCAGATAGAGGTGTACCAGGCCCAGATGCACACCGCTGGTATCGGCCCTACTGGTGGTAGCGGTCCTGCTGTAGGTGGCAGTGGTAGCGTAGGTGGCACACAGACATCGTCACCGCTGACTCAGGGCCACGGGACTAACGACGAAACTACTTAGATCTGTAGATATTAGGTTTTTGTTTTATTGTTTCATATATTTATTTGATGTACTTAACTTTTATTTAATTTGCACATTATATTATTTATGAATTGACCACTAATTGTGTAAAAAAAATTTAATTTAAAATTAAAATTGACAACTTATTTCAAATATTAAAAAAAAAAAAAGAATTTATCGTCGGAATTGCCGATGAAATAATCTGATGGTAATATGGCACGAAACAACATATTTTTTATGTTAACATCACTGTCAGAAAAATTTGCCGGTAACCAATTGATTTTCCGTGCAGGTGATCCATCAGAGAGTCCGACAGTAATTACCATCGGACGAAATAAATCCGAGGTAAATATTTACCGGCGAGGTTTATACCGTCCGATTATTTTCGACGGTAAATCTAACGGTACTCAACGTTTTTCTTGTAGTAATAATTAGATGATATAGTTAGTTTAGATTATCATCTATTGTTAGTTTAGATAATGTCAAACGATCATGTAATTAATGTAGGAGATTAATAAATGTTAGCTAATGAAAAAATTTATTTTGATTATTGTTTCAACTAATTATGATTTAGAGTAAAATTATAGTTATAGTTTATGGTCTAAGTATTTAGAGTTTTTAGACTTATTTCCAATATGTTTGATAATAAATTAGTTAATTTTAAATTATTTTATTTAGATTATTATTTCTATTGAACTGATTATTGTTTATAATTAAATTATAGTTTGTGGTTTAGGTATTTTGATTTAGTTTCAATATGTCTAATAAAAATTGAGTTAATTTGAAATTATTTTATTCTAATTTATTTTATTATAGTGTAGTTTCATGGTGCAAAATATGTTAGGGTACGAGGATACCCTTTATAAACGAGATCAGATTGACTATATTGCTGTCAGACTTGGCCGAGCGTGATATATTTTATAACTTATGTATTTTATATGTTTGAAATTTGTCTTATTACTTGTGGACTTCATTTTGTTTGACTAATTGATTTTTCTGGTAGGCACCTCGAGTCTTATGTACAAGAAGGAATTTACTATAATGACCACTCGAGTAGATTAGGTCACACCTTAAACGAGCAGGATTTGAGCATGTGTCATATATGCTAAAGTGGGACCGTGACTGGGTTGGTCTCTACTTTGATTGAGAGATGGTGACCTGAGTCCCATACTTTTCACCTATCTTGTGTGGAGATGGCTATCACCCTGCATGACGTGACATATCAGTTGGGACTCAACGTTGATGGAAATATAATTAGTGGCTGTATCAGTGGGTGGGAGCAGTTCTATGATGGAAGATCTATTGAGGACCTCTGTCAGGAGTTCCAGGGTGTTGTCTGGGCCTCATGATGGACAGTCACAAAATAAGTGGACTATCAATCTTACTTGGTTTCAAAATATTATTTGCGGGCAGTTGGAGGAGCACCCGACGGAGGAGCGCCTACTGCATTATACCAGAGGATACATCATGCAGATCATCGGAATATTCTATTTTTGGATGCCTCTAACTCTTAGGTGCATATGAGGTGGTTGCCTCTATTAGATGACCTTGATCAATGTGGGACGCTGTCATGGGGTCAGCTGTGTTGGTGTGGCTTTATTGCTAGATGTTTCGTGCCATGAATTACCGTCAACAAAACCTAGATAAATGCAGTGGTTTGCTTCTCTCTTGGACATATCATCATATACCTTTGTGTTAACCGGATGGATTTGACCAGCGTAGATTTTTCTTGATTGAGAGGAATTGTTATTTTTTTATATTATTTCGTAAGTTAACGAAATAGTTTTGTGGTTTTTAAATATTCGTTGATGTTATAGGTGGGTGGGGTTGGAGCCACCTAATGATAGAGTTGACACTAGGCTTCAACAGTAGAGACGTGTCCTCAATGGGATCGGTATCTATAATGTAAGTCATAAATATTTAAGACATATAATTGAATATTAGATAATTTTTCTTTGTGTATATCATATTTGTTGGTATATGTGAACAGGTTGACTGGACGCCATATGCTAACCCACTCATCCAGCATATAGTTCCACAGAGGATTGCTGAGTCTAAAGTCTTTGCTACAATAGTATGCCCGCTGTTGTTCTTTGCCATCATCGAGTGGCATCAGGTAGATTGCGTTGTGTGTCAGTTTGGTGGCCTCCAGCATATTCTGACCAAGCCACTGAACATCGACGAGATGCATGGGTACGATGAGAGATTCGACAGAAGCGAGTAGTACCCTGATTTCTTGGGGGGAAGGGTGATGCGTGAGCATCTTGTCTATCTTTTCCTAGTGAATTTGCATCTAATTTGTTGAGTTTAATTAAGAATTAATTATATTTTAGCCACTATGGATGCTATTTTGAGACAGAATTGCCAGTATCATGGAATTCCTCATGAAGATCCAAATCAGTTCATATCTGATTTTCTGCAGATATGTGATACTGTGAAGACAAATGGAGTGAATCCAGAGGTGTACAGACTCATGCTTTTCCCGTTTGCTCTGAGGGATAAAGCAAAACTATGGCTAGATTCCCAACCAAAGGAGAGTCTGAATACTTGGGAAAAGGTCGTTACTGAATTTCTCACTAAATTTTTCCCACCAAAAAAGCTGACTAAGCTTAGGTTGGAGGTTCAGATCACCCAAAATCCACCACAGGAAGTCTCCTATGACATGGCAGGTAACTTTATGCAAAATGATAATTATGATTATGCTCAACCTTCTTCTGAACAGGTGAATTACATGGGGAGTGGTCCTAGAAATCCCAACAATGATCCATATTCTAAGACATACAACCAGGGATGGAGGAATCACCAAAACTTTGGTGGAGGGACCAACCTCAGAGACCTCAGAACTTCAACAATAGTTCTCAGGGCAGTTTCCAGCAGAACAATGATTTGGAAGCAATATTGACAGGTTTTAGACAGGAAACCAGAGCATCCATCAAAAACCTGGAGATTCAAATGGGTCAATTAGCCACAAAGGTTAATGAAATTGATCAGAGGACCACTAATAGCCTTCCTGGTAACACAATTCCAAATCCAAGAGAGGAATGCAAGGCTATCACCGTAATAAGTGAACAAGTGGCAAGTGCGGAAGCACAATTTATGCAGGAAACCAAGGCCTCCATTAGAAACTTAGAGGTGCTAGTGGGCCAACTGAGCAAGTAAATACTTGAGAGGTCTGCAAGTACATTTCAAGGTGATACAGTGGTGAACCCAGGAGAAGATTGCAAGGCTATTCAATTGAGAAGTGGTAAAGTAGCTGGCTCTGAGACCAAGGCCAATGAAGAGCTAGTTGAAAAGGAAGCTCCAGATGAGAAGAAGGAAGAAGTAGAGCACGCCCCTCCAAAGCGTGCAGACAACACATTCCCAGACTCTCTTGACACTTATCCTACACTGCCAAAGGCTCCTGAGTACAAGCCTAAGATGCCGTATCCTCAGAGACTTCAAAAGGAGACCAAGGACAAGCAGTTTTCAAAGTTCTTGGAAATCTTCAGAAAGTTACAAATCAATATTCCTTTTGCTGAGGTTTTGGAGCAAATGCCTATCTATGTCAAGTTCATGAAGGAGCTGTTGTCAAAGAAAAAGCGTTTAAAGGGAGATGAGACAGTAGTCCTGACTAAGAAATGTAGTGCTGTCATTCAGAATAACTTGCCAAGGAAGATGCCAGATCCAGGGAGCTTTCAAATTCCATGCACCATTGGGAGCACAACCTTTGAGAAAGTCCTATGTGATCTAAGGGCAAGCATAAATCTAATGCCCTTATCTGTGATGAAGAAGCTGCAAATCCAAGAGGCACAACCCACAAAAATAGCATTACAGATGACAGACAAATCTATGAAGCCTGCATACGGATTAGTGGAAAACATCTTGGTTAAAGTGGGTAAGTTCTTCCTCCCAGCAGACTTTGTGATTCTTGACACAGGGGAGGATGAGAATGCCTCTATAATTCTAGGAAGACCATTTCTAGCCACTGGAAGAGCTCTGATTGATGTAGAAGTGGGTGAATTAGTGCTTAGAGTGCATAATGAGCAACTGGTCTTTCATGTCTTCAAAGATGTACATTCAACAGGTGAAGAAGAAAGGTGCATGCAGGCTGAGCTTATTGATCCAAACCTTCAAGAACCCCCTGATGATGCACAGCAGAATTTGCAACTCAAACCTCCTGTGGTGACAACCGATAAAATTCCGCTTGACATCAAACCAAAGTTTGGTGTTGAAACTGCATCATCCACCAAGGAGGAGGTCCCCAAAAAGAAAAAAATACCCAAAGGATGGAGAAACAAAAAGATCCCCACTGAAGGTTTCTCCCCAGGAATGAAGGTGGTGTTGACCAGCAATCCAGCAAGGGTTTATACAGTAATCAAAATCCTCTCTCTGGAGCATATTGAGCTACGTTATGGAGACACAGGAAAGAAGTTCAAAGTAAGGGGTGAAGAGCTGAGCCCCTATGATCCTCCTCCTTAGAGGAGCTGACCGTCAAGCTAGTGACGATAAAGAAGCGCTTGTCAGGAGGCAACCCGATAAATTCGTATCCTTAGCTATTTTTCGTAGTAGTAGTTTTCTTAGTTATATTATTTTATTTTTTTGAGTTCTTACTAATTTTCTGATCATGCAGCTATGTTCTTCCAGGAACCGAACACCTCAAGCTATATTTCAAAAAAAAAAAAGCATCCGACGCGCCAGCGTCGCTGACGCGAACGTGTCATCTAGGGGTGCGAGAAAAAATAAAAAGTTACAGAGAGTTGCGGGGAGTGGCGCCAGAATGGAGCCTTTCGCACAAACGATCCCACGCGTTCGCGTCGTTTGTGATTTTCGTCATTCACGCGGTCGCGTCACCGACGCGATCGCGTGACCTGCAAATTCGACGTAACAGAGCATTTTGGGCAGAGAGTTGTGCCAGCTTAGGGCAAGAAGTGTGCTAAACGCACAAATTTGGTCACGCGAACGCGTGATTGATGCGTTCACGTCAGTTACACATATGGCCATCCACGCGATCGCGTGCCTGACACTAACGCGTCATTATGAAGAATGCGCAACGCACGCGATCGCGTCATTGACGCGAACGCGTCGCTTGCGCTGCCCAGTTTTCTTTCTCTCTCTCTCTCCCAATCCTAATTCTCTCTTATTTTCTTATCCTTTTATTTTTTTCTTTCATTTTAATATTTGTCTCTTCTATTTTCAGTTCTTATTTTCTTGAGGACAAGCAAACCTTTAAGTTTGGTGTTGACGCTGCACTTATAGGTTTTCTAGTACAAAAGGGAGGTGAATCATCTTCGCGAAGGAGCACAACCTGAAGAATAAAGCGACCGCTAGGATAATTAAGGTGGTTGAGTTCCTTTCATTTTTTATTCCTCCCCTCTTTTTCTATGTTATGTTCCGGTTTCCTGTTATTTTGCTTTGTTTGTTGCATGATCCTTTATTAGTTAGAATCCTAGGATTAGTTTAGTTTTCCTATTGCTTTAATTCTGAAAAGATGTCTCATGTATTACTCACTGAGCTTAAATAAAAAAAATATAGGAGTAATATATTGCATGAGAGAGTGGGTCTATATTGAATAATAGTCTTATTTACTTAAATGTGGTGGTATTTTCTGTGATTATGAATGCATGACATGAACAGTGCATATTTTTTGATAGTGAAGCTTATGAATGTTAAAATTGTTGGCTCCTGAAAGAATGAAGAAAAAGAAAAATGTTATTGATAATCTGAAAAATCATAAAATTGATTCTTGAAGCAAGAAAAAACAGTGAAAAACACAAAGCTTGCAAAAAAAAAACAAAAAAAACAAAAGAAAAAAAATTAAAATAAAATAAAGAAAAAAAACAAGTAGAAAAAGCCAATAACCCTTTAAACTAAAAGGCAAAGGGTAAAAAAAAAAAGGATCCAAGACTTTGAGCATTAATGGATAGGAGGGCCCAAAGGAATAAAATCCTGGCCTAAGCGGCTAAATCAAGCTGTCCCTAACCATGTGCTTGTGGCGTGAAGGTGTCAAGTAAAAAACTTGAGACTGAGCGGTTAAAGTCGTGATCCAAAGCAAAAAGAGTGTGCTTAAGAACTCTGGGCACCTCTAACTGGGGACTCTAGCAAAGCTGAGTCACAATCTGAAAAGGTTCACCCAGTTATGTGTCTGTGGCATTTATGTATCCGGTGGTAATACTGGAAAATAAAATGCTTAGGGTCACAGCCAAGACTCATAAGGTAGCTGTATTCAAGAATCAACATACTGAACTAGGAGAATCAATAACACTATCTGAATTCTGAGTTCCTATGGATGCCAATCATTCTGAACTTCAAAGGATAAAGTGAGATGCCAAAACTGTTCAGGATTGCAGTTGTAAACCCCACTATAAGAAGAGACGTGAGCTTAATCGAACTCTCATTCTCATGCAAATTCACATCCTAAGCTTATATTATTGTTGGTTGCTTGAGGACAAGCAACAGTTTAAGTTTGGTGTTGTGATGCGTGAGTATCTTCTCTATCTTTTCCTAGTGAATTTGCATCTAATTTGTTGAGTTTAATTAAGAATTAATTATATTTTAGCCACTATGGATGCTATTTTGAGTTTTGTGCAATTTTATTTAATTTAGGTAGCATTCGGATGGATTTGATAAAGTTTTTGCAGAGAAAGAGAAGAAGCCAAGGAGATGACCAGCGAATACCGACGCGGACGCATGGCTCACGCGACCGCGCGGAATGGAGGAAATCGCAATGACGCGATCGCGTGCCTAACGCGATCGCGTGGACTGGAATCTGCACAAATGACGTGAACGCGTGGACGACGCGGACGCGTCACATGCGCCACATGCAGAAAATGCAGAAAAACGCTGGGGGCGATTTCTGGGCTGTTTTAACTCAATTTTCAGCCCAAAAACACATATTAGAAGCTGCAGAATGGACGGAACAAGTGGTCCCCACCCATTAACTGAAGATCTGTTAATTAATTCAAATTGAAATTCAAATCTTAAATTAGTAAAAGATATTATTTTAAGTTTAATTTTAAATATTAGATTTTAAATTTATTAGGATTAGTTATAAAAAGGGATCTGATGCCATCAAATTGTAACTCTGTACATTTGGACCTGAATCCTTATTTTCTCTTTTCCATGAGCAACTAAACCTCCACTGTTAAGGTTAGGAGCTCTGTCTATTTCTATGGATTAATTTTATTGCTTTTACTATTTTAATTTATGTATGGATTTATAATTTAAGAATTGTTTTCGCTCTTTATTTCATGAATTTGGGTGGAACGGAAGTATGACCCTCTTTCTATTTGAGTTCTTGTAAAACTTGGAAAAGCTCTTTACCTGAACAACAGCTTGAAAACTGCTTCTCCTAAATTTTAATTATCTGAATTCAATAGGATACGTGACATATAATCCTTTTACCTCTTGGATAATTAGAGTTTTTGTGGCATATAAACTAGAAATTGATTATCACCCTCTAATTGGAATTAATTGACCAAGGAATTGACAGTTAATGAATTTTAGAGGAGACTAGGAAGGTCTAAGGAATTAGGGTCTAGTCACATACAGTTTGCCATAAATTAAATCCTGCATAATTAAATTAGTTAGTAAGAAAAGTTAATCCGAAAAAATAGATAACTCTGAACCCTTAACTATCTTTATCTCCATATTTTATTCCCAATTTATTTATCTGCCTGTCTTTAATTTTTTTTTATATTGTTTAATGTCTTTTGAACTCCCAAACATTATTTTCTGTTTGTCTAACTAATCCTATCAAACGCTATTGTTGCTTAATCCATCAATCCTCGTGGGATCGACCCTTACTCACGTAAGATATTACTTGGTACGACCCGGTGCACTTGCCGGTTAGTAAGTGTGGTTGTAAATTACCGCACCAAAGGGGTGGTATAAGATGTGGGCAGCTCGGGGAGGACATGAACTCCATATACGTCATGCATTTGACATGCCCCTATCATAGTAGTATTTGAGATGGTACTTTTAATGAGCGCACATAGATTTAGTTGGTTAGAGCGACTAGCAATTGGTGGTTGGAGCAGTTGTGCTAGATGATCTCCCGATCCAACACATGGATACTCCAAATTTCCATCAGCCAAAGGATTGAAAGCTTCTCCAAGTGCGGCCTCTGAGAGGGAGAGGGAGACGAGGTATAGCTCGTCCTAGGCATTGGGCTACAATGGCTGGTCATGACAGAACTTCTGTGAGCCCACCAGCAGGTGTACACGAGGTACATCAAGAACAACACGATGAGCAAGTGGTTAGAGTGCTTTCAGGACTCGTCCTTCTAATATTTCTTCTAACCGCCCCCACTTAAAATGGTTCATTAACAGTATCTACAGAAGTTCTTCCACCCAAGTCGACTAGAAAAATAAATAATTCCAACAGATAGACATTTGTTCAACAGTTGTGCTAGGTCCTAATAATACTTATGTCCTTGTCATCATGTAGCCGATACCTAATTCACAAAAACCTAAAATCTTATCAAAACCGTCATCAAATTAAAAAAATAACAAAATAATAATAACAATTGTAATATTCTATAATGCATGGACACTGACACGGACACAGGACACGACACGACACGGGACATGTGGACACGCGAATTTAAAATTCTTATAAGACACGGGGACACAACATATATATAAAATATAAAGTTCTTTTATTTAAATTGTAATGATATTTTAGTATTTTATTGATATTAAATATAAATTAATTTTTTAATTATTTTTAATATTTTTTAATTATATAAAGTATTTAAAATATATTTTCTTTTAATAATTAATAATATATGCTATTTCTAAACTGATTTTAAGAATACATGTTAAGAATAAGACCAGACACACTGATACGTGATGATATTTAGGTATGTCCAAGCGTGTTCGGAGAATAATTTTTTATTTTTCATTAAGACACTGTTGGATACAGAAGACACGCGTATCGAACGAGTGTTGATGTGTATCGTGTCCGAAATGTGTCCAATACGGAGACATGACAAATCAAAGAAGTGTCTGTGCTTCATAGATAATATATTGGTATCCATTTCAGACGGATATTTGTAGTAGATTTTTTTCACTCTCTTGGTGTGAGACCTATAGAATGCAATATCAAATTCTTCAATGTTGTTAGACTTTTGACTTTAGGTGACATATATGCAAATAGTGGTTGAACAAAACTAAATACGATAGATCATTCTTCATCATATACTATTTCACCATCATAATAAATGGATAACAATGAAATTCCAAATATTATATAGAGTAAACTGAAGATCAAAATAAAGAGAGAAAGAAGAGTTACTAGTAGTGATTTTGGTTCCCAACCGGTCTCGGTGGAATTTTATTGAGGAGGCCACTTAAAGTTTGCCGAGAAAAATGGCGAACCTTGTGAAAATGACAAGGTTCGCCAAAGAGAGCGACAAACTTACTTCTAACGGAAAAAAAAAAAAAGATAGCTTTCAAAATATAAAGTTAGAATAATTTTTATTTGAAAATAAATATTTTTTATTTTATAAAAAAATTCCAACTTTACATTAAAAAAAGTATATGTGAATTTTCATCATCATTTA
>NC_029787.2:30550071-30559278 GCF_000816755.2 Arachis ipaensis | reverse complement strand
ACACGCCACAAGCACATGGTTAGGGACAGCTTGGTTTAGCCGCTTAGACCAGGATTTTATTCCTTTAGGCCCTCCTATCCACTAATGCTCAAAGCCGTGGGATCCTTTTTATTTGCCCTTGCCTTTTCGTTTTAAGGGTTATTGGCTTTTTCTGCTTGCTTTTTCTTTCTATATATATATATATATATTTTTTTTTTTTTACTTGTAAAATTAATAAAGTTCTCTTTCAATTATTTTCATTCTCCCGTAATTAACCAACTTTGGATGTTTGCATTGGAATCTAGTCAAATGGAGGGACGTTAACGTGATTCACATCACAGACACGTCTCCTCATACGCCCTCCGTTGACTATTAATTATTCACAGATAGCACACTCTCTTGACCAATTTCATCTCTGTCATCTTTCTGCTTCCTCCTTTCTTTCTTTATCTTTGTATCTCTACTACCCATTCTTCTTTCAATCAGCTTCTAAGGTTTGTTTCAATCTTTTCGCCCACTTTATTATGCTCCTTTCTCTTTCTTTGTTTATTCCTAGTCACTGATCAATTGTGGATTTTGTTGCTTGTCTCCCTTACTTTTACAGCTCATCTTTCTGTTATTCGTTTTTTTTTTTTCATCATTAACTGTTTTGTAATGTTCTACTTTCTTTTTATTTATTTTTCCTTTTTTTTTTGTGTTGTTTCCAATTATCATTTAGTGTTAGTGACTAATGCCAATCATAAGAATAGTTTCTATTTTTATATTGCGGTCTTTTAAGGAACAATATTTTGTGGAAAATATTCGGAATTGAAATTATTAGTTCGAGATAACTAGAATTGCCGTGGCGTGAAAAAAAAAATTGCATAAATTGACTTCATAACTCAAGAGAGTTTGTGGCTTTTATCAATTTCATTGGTATTCTCTTGTTTTGTATTTAATAGTAATTTTTATTTGTTTTATACATAATGGGTCATGCTCACATCTTATAAAAAATGTTGAAACTATTTTCTATATACACATTGGTCAGATCAGTTAAATTCGCATATCTTGAAATGGAATATATGATTCTGATCTCAGCCTAAGTAACCAAATAGTAGATTCTGCTTCTTTTTCAACATTTTTATTTTGGTACTTTCTTTCAATTTCATTCAAGCGTCCCTGAGAATGTTTGAACTTTGAACCATGAAATATTTATTCTGCTCTGCTGACACTAGAAATTTCAGGATTATTTTTCACTTGTCCAACTTTATACTGCTTAAAGAATTTGACGCTGTTTTATGATTCAAACAGGTGATATTGGGTATTGCATTCTGTCATGACCTGTTTACCTTTCATATTTGGTAGGAAGACAACTTCGGCACCAAAACGAGATCCAGATATTGATGAAGGTAACTCGGCTACATGTTAAAGTAGATAAGAGTAGATAATACGAACTTGAGTTTGTTTAAATTTGTTAAATTTGATTAATATTATATTGGATATGGTTGTAGACAAGAATTATGACATTTGATATATTCCAAGGAGCAAAAATCCAGTTACAGATTTTAACTGAATACATTTGTGAACAGAACTTTCAGGCATTCAAAATGTGAGATTATATTCCTACAAGGAACTAAAACTTGCCTCTGACAATTTCAGTCCAAGCAATAAAATTGGGGAGGGTGGTTTTGGTTCTGTCTACAAGGTAAAGCTAATCCGCTATCATGTACTACTTGCATCACCATGTCAATTTGCATTTTTTTTTCACTTTCTGATATTTTCAGGGATTGTTAAAAGATGGAAAAGTTGCAGCTATAAAAGTTCTGTCAGATGAATCAAGACAAGGGGTGAAGGAATTCTTGACAGAGATTAACGTGTTCTCGGAAATACAGCATGAAAATTTGGTTGAGTTATATGGTTGTTGTGTGGAAGGAAATCAGAGAATATTAGTCTACAATTACCTTGAGAACAACAGTCTTGCACAAACCCTTCTAGGTAAAATTTTTATTTTCATGTCTATTGTTGTTTTATTTCTCGATGATTAGTTTCGAACTTGGGAGATGATAGCTAGTGCCACCTCTCAATCAATGTAACTCAATTTGCTCCATTTTTTTCTTTACCGAGTTTTCCTTGGAATGATGAAAGGATTTGTTTTATTGCTATAGTAGAACTTCAATTTTTTATGCTAGCTAGTCTTTGTTTCGTAAACCTTACCCTTATTCTTTTTCGATAAACAATTTTCGTTTTACTTGAAGGTGGAGGTCACAGTAATACCTATTTTAATTGGCGAACTCGAACTCGGATATGCGTTGGGGTGGCTCGAGGTCTTGCCTTTCTTCATGAGGAAGTAACACCACATATTGTTCATAGGGATATAAAAGCAAGTAATATTCTCCTCGACAAGGACCTCTCACCCAAGATTTCAGATTTCGGTCTTGCAAAGCTTATTCCTTCGTACATGACTCATGTCAGCACACGAGTAGCGGGAACAATGTAGGTATTCTAATAAGGCTTGTACAGAAAGTTATATTAGTTTTATTTTCTATTGATAATGCAGTAGCAAGACTTGATCTTTCTTCATCCACATCAATTTCTCAATTTGCACTGGTGTTATCTTTCTAGTCAATGCAACTTTAACACTATTTGACATATGCACTAATTAAAGTTTATAATTTATATCATATTTTCTTTGCTCAATGTTTTCATGGTATCATAATAAACTGCTTTGACTTAGTCAATGTTGTGCATGAATTTGTAGTTTGAGAACTGACATAAAAGTTGGCTGTTGTCAGAAACCACAACCAGAAAATGGATGAAACTTAATGTATGATTGTGTTAACACGTGCAAGATGAACCAGTGTGGTTCATATTAGAAAGATGAAAGAACAGAGCAAGCATGAAATTGAAAAGCTTCCTGCATATTGTAGAGGCTTAAATTCTTCAAAAACAACTCGAAAATATAGCCTCCCGTATCACTCTGTACAGCTAAGCAAAATTAGTTGAATTTACAAATATGTGTCAACACGTTTTTCCACTTTGTCCCTTTCTCTGGAGTGTGGGGCTTCTTAACTGCTGGTATTAATTTCATGTATCACTCAGAATATGATTGAGATCATTAACGCCGATGCTAAACTGAATTGTTTTTACAGGAGGCATGCATATTTTCTTCAGAATGTTATTTTATATAATGTTCATTTCATTCATTGATTACCTTTCCTGTACTGGCTTGAAATCTTTGCTTTCCCTGTCTAAATATTTCTGTTATCTCTCTTCAACAAATTATTTTTATGAATTTATGGCTGTTTGCATTATTTCAGAGGTTATTTGGCACCGGAGTATGCAATCAGGGGGCAGCTGACACGGAAAGCAGATATTTACAGTTTTGGTGTCCTCATTGTGGAGATAGTCAGTGGGAGAAGTAATACAAACACACTGTTACCGAAAGGGAATCAGTATATTCTTGAAACGGTATGTATGTGCTATATGTTTGTAGTTTTTACTTGTGCATGTGCTTGAATATACATTGTAAGAGGGGAATAAAACCAAATAATTTATTGTCTTCATATCATACAAATCATGAAAGTTATGTTACTCTTGCCGGTAAGATAATGATTCTAACATCACTGCCGGCTTCATAGAAACATTTATTGACATATTGGACCCATTATATTCAGCTGCATTGTGACCTGAAACTCATATTATATGAAAGATGATGATTGAACATAGTAATGCAGAGATAGGAAAAATAGAGAAAGAAGGGTATAATATTGATAAGTGGAAAATCTCAGAATAAGCCAAAATGTTCAAGAGCCAAGTACAGAGCACTCAGTAGCTCTCCCACTCAAATGGCCCCCATATGGCCTTCAGCTCACCTAAGTTTGTTACGCTCTAGCCCGCATGGCCTTGAGGAGACATTCCCTATTTTACCCTTTTCTTTTTTCCTTACATACGCTTTCAATCTTTGCCTTGCTGTTCCCTATCAGATGACGACGAGAACTATGCCCTTCCGTATTAACAAGTAACAATCACTTTGTTTCTTCAACTGTCATCTGTTTGAACTATTAAATATAAAATCATTCAGTGTCTTTGGTTAATAGCATATTAGCATGAGTATTTTTCGAGGAGTGGTTCATGTTGTATTGTGTTTGTTCAGTTTGACTTGAAGTTAAAAGCAGTTGGCAAGTAACTTTCTCCCTAACTAGTGGCCAAACCTAAGTTCGAGCCTCTAGTATGGAGGAATCATTATTTGGAGATCTATGCCTCCTACAAAAATCTATAATACTCAAAACAGAATTGCTTCTGATAAAATACTTGTTGTTTCGACAAAATAGTAGTTTCTTTTGCTGCGGGGATATAAAGAATGATCTTAATGATCTTAAATTATGACTGAAATTAAAGTGCTGACATATTAAAAGCTTTATAAAACGTGAGTTGTTGCAATTTGTCTGAGTCATAGGGCTAAATATATCAAAGTTTTTTTTGTAGAATATATTGAAGAGTGCTATGGGGCCAGCAGGTTTTGTGATTTGTAGCCATCAATTAGCCATCATTAGTATTTTTAATGGTGTGAGATTACATCTAATAGTGTGAGACTGCTTACATTTCTTTTGCTGGTAAAGTGCTGGCCAGATTTTAATAAAAGCGATTCTCATATATACTTTTCAGCCTGACATCCTTAGAAATTGCATTGCATGTAACATGGGAACTTTAAGGCCGACTCTAACTCAAGATTCATTCCTTACAGACATGGGAACTTTACGAGCGAAGGGAATTGATAGAGCTGGTGGATATATCACTAAACGGGGAATTTGACGCCGAGGAGGCTTGTAAGTTTCTCAAGATTGGCCTTCTTTGCACTCAGAGTAATCCGAAGATTCGACCATCCATGTCCTGTGTTGTCAAGATGCTCACAGGAGAAATGGATGTCGATGAAAGTAACCTAACAAAACCAGGCTTGATTTCAGATTTTATGGACCTTAATATTAGAGAACAAAATAGCAATGATATAAAGACTTCGTCTTCAAGTAAAGATACCACTATATCACTACCTGCTTCAGGTGCGGAAAATACAACGGTCACTGTGAATTATGATCAAAGCTTTTAAGCATGGGTCCTCTTTGATTGGAATTTGGAACTTTGATTCAATATACCTGAGCCACGTTCTCACGTGTAAATTTTGTAACGGTTCCAGTGTTCTTGTGTTTCTTCTTCCGTACAATTTTTGGTGACTAGGATATTTTGCCAAGTGCTATATTGTAATTTGTAAGGTAAAAATTCAGGTGCAGTTAACTTCACGTGAAGTTGATAATTAAGAGTGGTTAAATGAAAATTTAGTTAAATTAGTCAAATCATTTAACCGCTCTCAATTATTAATTTCACTTCAAGTTAACTGCACCTAAATTTTCACCAATTTGTAAATATGTATGTTCTATGTTGTAATTCGTTGATCTAATTGAATATTTTTTCAACTTTTATATTTGGTGTAAATCTTGTCTTAATTATATAAAAAAAAATATTGGGTGATCGGGTAATATTTGCAATCAAATCCAACCAACTACTTCTAATCATATTTTACCATCTTTTACTTGTGACTTGTGAGTTTTGAGTTTTGATTTACCACATCTTTTCATTCTCCTTTTTCTATGTTGTCTCCTTTTCCATCTCTTTTTTCTTTTTTTTTTTTCTTTTTTTTCCTTCCTACACTTTCTTTCCTTTTTATTTCTTTTCTTGTTATTTTTTTCAAGAAAATTAAAAAAGTTGTGGATCATAAATTTTGTATTCAGGAGAAGGTAGACTAACCTAATGTAACATATTATTTTTCCCATTTATTCTTTCATGGCACTTTATCATTTTTTCTTGGTATTCTTTTTTTTTTCTTGGTAAAACAAGTGAAATTTTTTACTATAAACATAGCTTGGAAAGAAATACAGACAAAAAAAACTTATAAGAAAAAGAAGCACAAAACATATTTAAAAAAACATATAAATTAAAAAAATAGAAATTTGTAGATGAAAATAAATGAATTTACATTTAGTGTGAAGGTAGACAAACTTCATGTAACAATTTTTTTTTCCTCTATCTCTTTATGGTTTTTTATTTATTTATTTACTTTTTCTTTTCTCTTAGGTTAAACACATGAAACTTTTGATAGTAAAATAGAAAATATGTTAACTATAAATATAATAACCCAATTTTTAGATTTTTTTCTTATTAGAATTCACAAAAAGTGTGTATCACGGTTTGTAGCTGAGTTTTTTAAATATTATGAAAAGGTGTGTGTTTTTCTTTAATATTTTTCTTTAGGTGAGTTTAACACTGCTATGGGAGAAAAGAAATTTTTTGTCCGAAGATACAAAACGGCGGAGACGTTTTGTAAGTGATTTAAATTTTTTTAATGAATAAAACCAAAATGACATGCCGTTTTGTTAGAAATAAATAATTAAAAAAATAAGCAAAGCTGAAAACGGGCGTTGCCGTTTTGTCTAGGGGGCAAAATTTTTTTAATTTAAAAATAGAAAACGGCGGTGCCGTTTTGTGTTGAAACAAATTTTACCGTTGAGAATGGTCAAAATGGTGGTGACATTTAGTACAAGTATGAATAAAAAAAATTTAAATTAGCTATATAAGATATGCTAGTGTTATGCGAGAAACACGTTGAGTAGAGTAGAAAGTGAACAACACAAAGTTATTTGCCTTCAAATTTCTAGAGAGCTTAGAGCTCTTTCTTCTTTAACAGTTGAATTTGTTCTTACTTCTTTAGCTACTGAAGTTGTTCTTCATTCTTTAGCAGTTGAAGTTGTTCTGCATTTGTTGAGTGAAATAAGTTGTGGGTAAATGTAACAAGTGTATAAAATGAAGAGTTATGTTAGTTTAAGAATATATTTCAATGGCCAGATTTTATATGATACACATGAGGGTGTGAGTTTCTTGTGTGAGAATCCATATGTTATTATTGTTCCTCTTTCAATAACATATGAAGGACTTAAGAGTGTACTCTGTCAGAGTGTAGGTCAGCAAGGCCTGGAGTGACCAAATATTTTATATAGACAACCTGTATTAGTATTTGGTGGTTTCGTTCAATTTCAAGTAATGCACGTGGCTGATGAAGCTAGTATACAAGGAATGTTTTTGACCTACCATCAAACTAGAGCACGAGCCTCACAGAGTTCAAAGAAATTGAAGATATTGATTTTCCGGAACCCAATATAGACTGGATGGGTTATAATACCGAAAGTGATGAAGAGTTTGAAGATAATTATGAAGTTGTTGGTCCAACTGAAGATGTAGAAGAAGATGATATATCAGTTGAGGGAGATGTTGCTAATGTACTAGTGGATCAACA
Source organism: Arachis ipaensis (assembly GCF_000816755.2). Lineage (NCBI taxonomy): Eukaryota > Viridiplantae > Streptophyta > Magnoliopsida > Fabales > Fabaceae > Arachis > Arachis ipaensis. The sequence continues at coordinate 30,551,978 of NC_029787.2, read as the reverse complement.
TTCATCGGGAGAGCAAGTGGAAAGCTAGTATCCATCGGCAGTGGTCCTATTGATGTTATTCGTAACCATGCCCATACAAGGAGCAATGGCATAGGACCATCAATGTCCTTGCAATCATACCTAGATGCCCGACATAAGAATTGATACATGTGTGAAAGGCAAGTTGAACCCCAACTAAACTTGTGAATATGAGAAAAGTCACGAAGTAACGGCAAATACTTCCAGTGCACACTGATTCCAGACTTGTCACTAAATAACATTGTTCCAAATAGATACATTATGTGACATTTTACATAAATTTTCCTACTTACTGCGTCAGTCAAATGTTGGTGTCGCTTTAGAGTGCGGAACCATGCTAGCTTGACTCCGCTTCCTCTATGGTCATTCGGGCCAGGAGCAATACCAAATTGGGTCATGCACTCGTTCTCTAACCCACTTGTTCTGTGGTCAGTTGATCCAGTAACTGGCAAGTCGTGAGTTCGGAGTCCAAAAATCATGGCGACGTCCTCCAACGTAATCGTGCACTTGCCGTGTGGAAGATGAAACGTGTGCGTCTCAAGCCGCCACCTTTCAACTAGTGCATCTATAGTTGGACCGTGAGACATTATTCTTCCAATCTGAGATATATGATAGAATCCGCTCTCTCTGAGTTGTTCTTCCACCCTAGCATCATATGAGTCTATTTGGTGTAAGTGTCTAGTGTGCAAATTTCTTGAACCCTGAAAACAAAAATAATAACTAACCGTCAATAACCAGAACTAGTCAATATTACTAAACTAATACTCGGTTTAGTAACAAATATAATTAATAATTACTAAAAATCCAAATAATTTATAATTACTAATTGAATTATTAATTATTAAGTATAACAGTAAACACAAAAATTACTTACATATACAGGATGTTAAAGATATTCTGAAATATTCTCGTAAGCACGTGTAATAACAATAATATAAAAAGAAATTACTTATATTTTTCTTTTTTCTTTTTTACTAAAAACAATAATAATAATAACTCTTAATCTATTTACTAAACACATATCCTAATAATTACTAATTATCCAATCTAAATATATTTCCATTATTTTTCAATATATATTGCAAAAATGTCTAAAATTACTAACATACTAAAATTTAATAACAATGATTTTGTTTTTCAATAATTAATTGAAATAAAAAAACAAAAATTAATTAAACAAAATTAAAAATTAAAAAATATATACTAACATTCAACGAATAATATACATTAACGATAATTTATCAACGCTAACAATTAATACTATGGATTGAAGAAGAAAGAATGAAGGAAGAAGAGAATTGGCGTTTTCATCAACATGTGAGAAGAGAGAGGACCTGTCACGTGTTGATCATGCACAACAAAACGTCAATGACGTTTTGATCAACACGTCAGTGACGTTCTCCATATAACGGCGTTGACGTCTTCTTTGCGGCATTTGACAGCTCCCATAGCGCTGTTAAACTCTCCTGTTCGGTCATTTTGGTGGGTAACACCACTTTTGGCCCAATATTAAAAAAAAAAGTTTACAGTTTGTCTCAATTTAACAAGTTAGGTCTGAATAAAAAATAAAAAATAATATTATAATAATATTTTATTGATAAAAAAAATGCCAAAAGGGTATGAAATTACTAATATTCTTTGCTCTAATAAACTGTATCAAAATATTTAAAAAATATCTTAGAATTAAAATAATTTATCATATCAATGTCATAAACACTGGTATATAAAATAATTGATCAGATAAAATAAAAACCTGTATTCAAATAATCACGACTCGTAATAATTATCTCTTAGAAGATATTTTGAGCTAAACTTTATCCTCTTCTCTCAAAAAGTTCAAGCATCCTCTCTGGCTCCACTATCTTCATTCAATTTTCATCTTATCACCA
>NC_029787.2:30544870-30549863 GCF_000816755.2 Arachis ipaensis | reverse complement strand
ATTACACACATCCATGCCAAGCTTCATTCATGAAGGATTCAAGGCTATAATCCAAATTTCACACTGGTTAATCAATTCCTGTCTTTCTCGTCTTCACATCCGTACCAATGTCTTCAAGATTTGTGAACAAAATCTCCTCTTTTCCTCTCATTAAAGGTTTGGCTATAATGGTTCATAAAGAATAATAAACAGAATAATCCATTTAAAATTTTCTTTATTCAGAACGTGCCTTTAGGAGCTTCAAGGAATTAATAATCATAAGTTTGAAGCTCTTTCACTATAAGAAAAATGTTGATTATCATTAAATTTATAGGAGCATTAACGAAGATAATTTGCCGATAAACTTATTACTATCAAAATAAGCCGATAACAAAACTCTCGCTGGTAACTAGTTACCGACGGATCAAATTTTGTAATCTGACGATAATTATCAACATATTTTTATGACGGATTGTGCGAAGAGGGTGGCCAAAGAAGTATTTGGATACCAGTGAAAATGTTCTGCCGGTAATTTTGATACCACACTGTATTGTTTTGCGTTGATTTACCATCGGATTTTTTCACCGATAAATTCGATAGTAAATTTAATTATTTTTCTTATTTTTAAATTTTTAAACACAATTAGTCAAATCCTAAATAATGGAAATCAAATAAGGATTTTATTAAATATCAAGAATACGTACAAAATAAAAAGTTAAATAAATAATATACAATTAAATAAAGTAAAATAAAACTCTAATTACTAGGAATCCTGATAATCGTCGTTATCATCACCTTGGTCCTGCTGAGGTGGCAGTCTAAGTAGTGATGTCGGTGTCCCTCTAGCAGCGCTGCTACCATCAATGAGCATTTGCTCTTGGTATACCGTCATTTGTTGCCGCATCTGCTGAATCTACTCCAGCTTCACAGTTCGCATAAATCCAACCATTCTCTTATTCCTCAAGTCCTCAATTGACAATCAAAACTCAATTAATTTCACCAAATATCATAAACATAATATCAAATTAAAAAAAATACCCAAATAACTAACAATAATAGTTGTTGGAAATGCCTAATCAAATCTCTTTCTCTTTCATTTGTTTGATTTTATTATTATTACTTTATCGATATGTAATTTATTATTTTGATATTTGATTAAATTGATTTAAAGATTGGAATGATCTCTTTTATTGTAAATTTCTTTCAATTTTAGAATTAGTAAACTACTAATTTAGACATCAAAAGATTAGATAACATTGATAATTTAGTCCAAAAATAATAAATACATCATTCATTCCTAAAAAAATATTTCAAAATATTTTAAAATCTAAGTAACAAAAATAGGTCATTTTAAGACATTCTGTCAAATAATGTTCATATTTAATTATGTGTACATTTATTTTTTATTTAAGGACTAAATTATTAATATTAGATTGACGGGTTACTCATTCTAACATAAAATTAAAATTGAAATTTAGAATACTAAAAATAAGAATTTGAAGGTAAAATAAGTTAGGGTTTAAGGATTACCTAGAGATAGTGGCGGCATAGAGGACTTCTCCAGCGTGGTGCAGCACGAATGGTGCGGCGGCAGTGATGACAACCTACCTGGAGGGAGGGAGCAAGGATGCGTTTAGGGTTTCCTTTAACTAAAATTGAAAAAAAATAATATGGAGAGAGAGGAGGACAACCTACCTGGAAGAAGGAGCAGCAGCAGCAGCAGAGCAAATGGCGCGACACAGCTCCTCACGCAACGCAATGAGTTCCAGTCGAATCCACGAAGTCCTTGGAGGCTATTGGTGGTGGCCAGCACTGGCATAGGTGACTGTCGGAGGTGGTTGGCGTTGTGTGTGTGTGTGTGAGAGAGAGAGATGTTGTTTTGAAATGAAGGGGGAAGGAACATGGTTTGAATTTAGGACATATTTACCGTCGGATGTAACACCCTATCACACTAATCTTTACCTCATGTCGTAAAGGAAAAGGTGATAACGCGTCACGATAGTTCTAAAACTCATAATATAGTATATAATCAAGAAATAGTATAACTAGAAGCTTGATGAAAGAAATAAAGGATCAAAGACTCATAGAATAGAGATACAAAGTACGAAGCGTTCACACATAATAACTAAACACGTTGGCACAAAAAGCACAAAACATAATATATAGAAAACCTTGTAGATAGCTCCAGGATACACAAGGTAATAACTAAAATAGACAAAATATATATATATATATATATATACAATATACAAAAGAGAACTAGACATAGCCTGCGGAGTTTAGGTTGGCTAGTCAAAATAGAAATAAGCAGAGTTTTTATATTTAAAATACCTAACATCCTATCTCTCAATGTTTTCAAAATAAAAGCCTCTAAGGCAACAAAATATATAAAAGTGAGAGACTACAAGATAAATCAAAACGGAAAGCTGGATCATCCTCCACTCTGTCACCATCCACAAACTCATCGAGGTGGGTTGCGACCTGCATTTGAAAAACAACAACATATGGTATGAGAACTAGAGGTTCTCAGTATGGTAACAGTGCCCAATAGATAAGATATAAGGTTTTGGGAAGCCAAAGGCAATCCTAGAACTCCACATCGATACCGATATTCAAACTTAATGAAATATATATACAAATCATAAATAGGGTAATTTAACTTAAGGAATTTCTAACTAATTCTAGTCACCGCTATCCCACAGCCTTCGCTAACCTATCTTCCATGGGATCCCATCGCCACCGCCTACCAAGCCTCCTCAATCCCAGCAAAAAGCACAATTAATGCAAACAAGTAAAGCACACGTAATATACATATACATCAAGTGAAACAAATAGCAAGTAAGCATGTGATTCATTTAGGCATAACTCAAGTAATTAAAGCAAGCAAGCATGTAAAAGATGCATATGATGAATGCTTATCCTATTTGGCTTGTGATATCACTTTTCGGTTCAACTATCAACCCGACACATTCTTTCGGATGTAGCCTTTCTGCCACGTCCAGGGATATAATGCCCTACTCACTTTTCTTGGCGCTTCCTGGTGCATAATGTCCAGCCCACTTATTTCTATGCCCCGTGGATATAGTGCGCGGCATACTCTTTCGGGTTATAGTGCTCGATTTCACTCTTGCGGCAGAGAAGGTTATATGAGTGGGAGACTGCCACAACCCTCACATCTGAACATAGGCGGGAGACTGCCACGCCTCTACGCCGGCGCCACTATCTCGACAAGCGAGATTCACCACCGTCCTTGCCCAAGGCACATAGTGACTTACCAAAATAATGTATCATCATAACTTAACCCAGAGATATAGTGCTCTACACACTATCGTTCCAAGGATATAGTGCCGGGTATACTTTCAATATCTAACAAGTCCATCGTTCCTTTTCAAGTTCTAAACTCATCATAAACATCATCAATTCTCAATTCATATTCTCATTCCATTCTCAACTCATTATCAATGTACTACTCCACAACTCAACTCTCATTAAGTTCATCCACCCGTTTCCCAAAACCTAAGTCACCAGCTCTAAATTCATAACTAATTCCCTTTTTAATTCACTCATTGTGTTCTCCTTTAATTCAAAGCCTAAATGATAGCTAAGAGGTCTTAAACAAGTGTATGTTATGGAAGTTTGCAAGCTTGCCGGGAAGGTAAAACAGTTAAAACAGACTTTTGATTGAAAAATAGGACCTATGCATATGCATTGATAGTTGTGCATATGCACGCACAATAAAAATTTTCCAACTTGTGGCTACAAATGGCAGTGTGCGTATGCATACACCAAAAGGCTTTTCCGACTTGTGCGTACGCATGATGTTGTGTGTACGCACAACTTGCAATTTTTTTAGGGTGTGCTTGTGCACGGACTGTGTGCGTGGGCACACACCATAGTTTCAAGTTTTCTGCATCATCATAGAATTCAAATTTTTTACTATAACTTCCAACGTTTATAACTTTCTCCACAAAACTCTGATTTTCCTCATCTTTATACCGTTTTAAAGCTCTCACAATCATCTTTAATTTAAATTAAAGTTCATTCAATTCTAAACTCCAAGAGACAAGTTATGACCTGTCAAAGTTAGTTAAAAACAAAATTTTATCCAAACCTCAAAAACACCACATCTCTCAATTCAAAACCAATTTACTCACAAACTACACAATGCCAAAACAGCCCAAAACTCTATATCAAACATTCCTCAACCATTCCTCAATTATTCAACCTATATCACATCAATGCTCCTGAATTTCCATTAATCCACATCAACATCACCTCAATATTTAACATTAATCATAATCAACATCCATACTCAACAAAATATCATCATAATCATTTTTCAACACATACAACTCATTTAACCTTCATCATAATTCATATATCTCACATTTGAAAACTCCATATCATCATCACCATCATACAACTTATCTTCAAATATAAAATTCACATACAATTAATTACACACCCAAACATTTAATCCTTTCTTAAAAGCTACTAGCCTAAGTTTCACGAAACATTACATATTAACTAAAGGAAACCGAAACTATATCTTGATGTGCATATGCTTACAAGCCTTGCAAAATCTTATTTTTTTGTGAGTGTTCTTTTTCTATCTTTGGACAAACTTTTTTTTATCAACTATTAATTCAGTTTGAACTACTTTCTTTTTCACTTTAAAACCTTCTTTTAAGCAAAGAATATATTTCCATCGAACACTTTGCTTATCTTTTGTTTTAGTTGAATTGCTGACACTAAAACCAACAGCATATGCGTACCTTTTGTAAAATTCTCCTCCATCTCCAGTCGTATCGAAGACCATGCCAACCTTCAGTTTCAATTCATCTTCATATTTTGGAATCCATTCTTCTAATGCGTTTAATGTATTATTTAAGCTATTTGAATGCACATCTGAATCAACTTCATTATCTTGAATTTTCATTAAAATATACCTAACAAATTAAAATTCTTTCTAATATGCATAAAAAAAACTTAAATTTAATTAATTTTACACATT
>NC_029787.2:30530329-30544845 GCF_000816755.2 Arachis ipaensis | reverse complement strand
TGTACTAATATAAAAATATTTTATTTTTGAGATCACATTCATTTACACTGAATAAAAAACACACATACAACTTTGTCTACTTTGAATATGAATAAAAGGTGACAATAGTAACTAACAACTCAGATACCAGAGGGAGCAGCAATGAAAACGTAGAGAGGAGCTGTGGCAACAACTAAAGTGGCGAGTACAAGGAGGAGCGATGACGGTGACGAGACTAGTAGTGAAAGAAATAACGCATCACAAGGAGACGTTAAAAAATTAGGAATTTAATTTTTGGTATCCAAACGCCATAAGAGAAGAGAAAAGGATGTGAGAGGGAACCCACTTTTGGTTAGAGAAAGAGAGGAAAAAGTAATTTTAATTTTAATTTTAGCTTTTAAAACAAGTTTAATCTTGCCTGTTAAATTTAATCCAATAATAATAATTGTATTCTCACATTCTCCTTATTTAAATAAATTAAAAAATATTTTATTTACTGAAATAAATAATTTTAAAAATTTTTACGAAAATATGTAGGATGACTTATCTCGTTTACAGTATAAACGAGATAAGTTTACATGTATCTCCTTTACACTGTAAACGAGATAAGACAGTGAGAGTAAAGACACGTGTATATTGATGCGTGAGTATCTTTCCTATCTTTTGCTAGTGAATTTGCATTTAAATTGTTGAATTTAATAAAGAATTAATTATATTTTAGCCACTATGGATGCTATTTTGAGTTTTGTGCAATACTGTTTATTGTAGGTAGCATTCGGTTGGATTTGATGGAGTTTCTGCAGCACAAGAATCAAAGGAGATGGCAGCGAGGAGCGACGCGTACGCGTGATTTGAAGATTTGCTCAGCGATGCGTGCGCATGACCGACGCGTCCGCGTGACTCGCAGAAAAGACCATCGACGCGTACGCGTGACTGACGCGTACGCGTGACATGCGCCACGTGCAGGAAACGCAGAAAAATGCTGGGGGCGATTTCTGGGCTATTTTAACTCAGTTTCCAGCCCAGAAAACACAGATTAGAAGCTGCAGAATGGACAAAATAAGTGGTCCCCACCCATCAATTGAAGACTTGATTATTTAGTTAATTTTGATTTAAATTCAAATTTGAATTCTAGGAAAAGATATTATTTTAATTTTAAAAATTAGATTTTAAATTTATTAGGATTAGTTATAAAAGAGAGAAGAAACCTCTCTTTTGAAGGAGGTCCTGGGGAGGATCTCATCCTATTCCAAATTTACATTCCGTATTCCATAACATTCTACCATGAGCAACTAATCCTCCATTGTTAAGGTTAGGAGTTCTGTCTATTTGTATGTATTGATTTTATTGTTTCTCTATTTTAATTCATGTCTTGATTTATATTTAAGAATTGTTTTCGTTCTTTATTTTATGAATTTGGATGAAACGGAAGTATGACCCTCTTTCTATTTGAGTTCTTGTATAACTTGAAAAAGTTCTTTACTTGAACAACAGCTTGAAAACAAATTCTCCTAAATTTTAATTATCTGGATTTAACGGGATACGTGACATATAATCCTTTTATTTTTTGGGTAATTAGAGTTTTTGTGGCATATAAACTGGAATTTGATCATCATTCTCTAATTGGAATTAATTGACCAAGGAATTGGCTTTTGATGAATTTTAGAGGAGACTAGGAAGGTCTAAGAAATTAGGGTCTAGTCACATATAGTTTGCCATAAATTAAATCCTACATGATTAAAATAGTTAGTAAGAAAAATAATTCCAGAAAAATAGATAACTCTGAAGCCTTAACTATCTTCTCCATATTTTCTTCCCAAAGTATTTACTTGCCTTTCTTCAATATTCTTTATATTGTTTAATGTCTTTTATATTGCATCTCAATACCATTTTCTGTTTGTCTAACTAAGCCTATCAAACACTATTGTTGCTTAATCCATCAATCCTCATGGGATCGACCCTTACTCACGTAAGGTATTACTTGGTACGACCCGGTGCACTTGCCGGTTAGTTTGTGGGTTAGAAATTTCGCACCATATATTTTGTTTATAGTGTAAACGAGATATACGTAAAATTATCTCGTATACACTGTAAACGAGATAAGACAGTGTGAGACCTATATATAGATGCCTTTTACAGTGATTTTCTGGGCCCCATTTTCAACCTTTCCACCACTTTCTCCTCTCTTCTTTCATTTTCTGACCATATTATTGAGTAAGACGAAGATGACGCGCGCAGATACACGTGATCCGGACATCAATCGACTGAACGCGACATGACACGTCGCTGGGATAGCCAACTTTGCGGTTAGTTTTGTTATCTTGACATTTATGTTATCCCATATATTTATAGCCATGGTTAGGATGCTTGCCAAAAATTAGAATACAATTTATGGTTTAGGTGGCTAAATGTATCGTTAGCAACAGGTCACTGATAGGGTATAATTTTAGGAATGTGGTTCTGATTTTTTTGTAATGAAGTTTTTAAGTACATAATTATTAATTTAGATATTAAATATTGGGGTAGATGTTTTCTAACCTTTGAAGTTAATTTATTAGTTACAAGTTTCTTAATTTATTAATTTAGTTATTAACTATTCAAGTAAAAGTTATTTTTTAATTGAACAATTATGTAATTTTGTATTTATCTAAATTAAATTATTAAATAAAAATTTGATAATTAGATTATTAATTACTTTAGTTAATATTTTTATTTTAAGTAACGTATTGAAAAAATGTTTATTAATTAACTAAGTAAATATTAACGTAAAAAGTTTTATTGACATAAATTCAGTTAGTACACATGTGTAAATTTCTGTTAAATAAATATATATAATAGTTAACTCAGTTTGTTATGTTAATGCACATATACAATATTTTTCTAATTGTGATCATTTATTTTTTGTCAGAGGCCTCGCTTACTTCTGCCTCGGCAAATGAGTCACACACTTCCACCACCAGACGCCATTGTCCTGTATTTGAGGGAGGCTAGTTTTGGCGGTGCCTCTTAGGGACTTCGTGTTTGACAACTCCCTAATACGACATTCGTGGAGCACTGGCGTCCGGAGACCCACACGTTCTACCTGCCATGGGGTGAGGCCACTATCATCCTGCAGGACGTTGCGTACCACCTCGAGCTACGCGCATACGGGGAGCCAGTGGGGTGTTTTCGTAATTTCTATAGATAGTACAGCACCGAGACATGGGAGTTGGTGGAGTGACTACTCGGTGCTAGGCCTCCAGTGGTTCCGCAACAGGGAGCGCAGAGGAAGGAGTCTTTCTCATTGAAGCTTATATGGCTTCGAGACCGAGTCTGCCATATGCCCGAGACGGATGATCCAGAGACACTTCAACAGATAGTATGCGAGATGTTACATCTTTGTTGAATCTACCAGCCTAGTCTGCCATCTCTTGCAACAAACCTTTCAAGGCATCCATGTACCACTCGTACCCAACCTTGCTTGGACAATAAGCAGCATTTATGAGGTATCGCTTGCCCTCGGCGGACTTGAAACGAGACATAAAATTTGCGGTCATGTGTCTAACACAATAAGTATGGAACGTCCTGGGAGGTTGCCAACCACTATCATTGGCCCTCAGTGCAGCCTTGATCGCTTGGGATCTGTTAGAAATAATCAATAGGCCTTCCTGTGGGGTGACATGTCGTCTCAAATTAGTCAAGAAGAAAGACCATGACTCTATACTCTCAGACTCCACAATTGCAAAAGCAATAGGAAGGATATTGTTGTTGCCGTCTTGTGCCACTGAAATAAGCAACACACCACCGCATTTGCTATACAAATGCGTGCCATTGACAGAAACAAACAGCTTGCAATGCTTGAAAGTCTCAACACAGGATGGGAATGCCAAGCATACTTTGTCAAACATTCTACAGTCGCGGACCATAAGGTTCCCATCATAGTCTGGTAAGACCCCGAGCTCACATATTGTTTTGGGACAACAACTCTGCAGTGCTTATAACAGTTTCGACATCTTGTTATATGACTCCTCCCAATGTCCGTATATCTGTGAAATTGCCTTTTACTTCGCCATCCAAACCTTTCTATATGAAGATTTGAAGTGATAGAGTTGCCGAACTGCACCCTACAGGACAAGGATGCTAACGGATGGGTTGGACTGTATCAACAGCAGAATGACATTGCAGATGAGGCTATTGTCCAACTGTCGATGGTCTTAGGACATGGTGGGTGTTAATTGCTAAACACATATGTGCTCCACTAACCCTCTGGACCTCCCTAACGAAATAAAACATTCATGATTGGAAACTACACCAGATATAACAATCATAAATGAGTAAATACGCCACAATTAAAATTGACCTCACCAGTATCTGAGGTTCTGTCAGAAGGTTACACGGAGACTCCAGGGACATCCAGTTGCAACTTGGCGACAATGCATATGGTACTTTAATTGATCAAATTCGACCACTCAGTACTCATCACTTCTGCGAATGCTGTAGCTCTTCACACCCTGCATCACTGCATCTCTGCTTTTGAATTTGTGGCCGACCCAAAAATCCACATCACCATCTAGGTTGTAATCGTCTTCCCCGATGTTGGAAAACGAAAATTTCTCATGCATCGCATCTAGATCTAATGCATGATAGTGGCTTGGTACATCTGTTAGTGCCGGAATCGGGTGGGGAAGAGGCAAAACATAGCGCACCGCTGCCTCTGCCGGTGTCTCTGGTACGAACTCCTTCTCATTATCATCTTCAGAAGAACCACTCTCGTTGCTATCCGCAACATACTCTTCGTCGGAGTCTTCATCATCCACATCTATATCTTCCACTGGACTAGCAATATGAATCGGGGGTGGTGCGAGAGGTAGGTCATCTTACACGAAGGTCGAGTGGACAGATCCACCGCCACCAACATCACCAACTTCGGCAGAAAGCTCAATGACTTGTTCTGCCATGATTCTCCCATAGATGTCAAACATGAAGCGCACATGCTCGTCGCCCTGAAGTCAAAACAAACGAAACCGAAAAACTCCATTTTCCAACGGTGTTAGCAACATATACCCCACCCGTCTGATCTCTTTTCTCCCTACACCACCAACGTTACTCAATATCAGATTCTTCAACTCGGACAAGGAACTTATTCGTCGAGTGTGGAATACTAACGGATTATCACACTCAAATATTACCCTATTATTACTGTTTCTCATACGACAATTGGGATACACACAGACACACCACATATCCGCTACTATTGAACATTTTTGCCTATTTTTTTGGAAGAAAAACAAATGAGAAGAAGATATGAAATGTACGTGGAGAATGCAAAGGGTTGTACATCCTTTTATAACCGTTGAAAATTTATCTTATTGTATTTCGTTTACAGTGTAAACATTATAATTTACCACGTATCGTAAACGAGATAAGTTTACATGTATCTCATTACATTGTAAACTAGATATACACATGTCATCCTCACTGTCTTATCTCGTTTATAGTGTAAACGAAATACGTGTAAACTTATTTATTTTAGTAAATAAAATATTTTTTTAATTTATTTAAATAAAAAATCTTAACTATCCGCTCCTTCTTGTTGCCTACTTCCCAGTTAACTTTTGTTAAGTCTCAAAATTGAACAACACCCCTACTCCAAATTTGTGTGTCCCCATTTTCTCTCTCCGGAATTCCCCCTTTTCTCATTCACACTCATACTCTGCATCTCTCCTTCTGTAGGCAGAGGAAAGGAAACGGGGGGCAGTGGGTGACGCCGGACACCGGCCGCCGAGGGGTGCCAATGGAATCCAATGAGCAGGGTGGCGCGGGGCAAGGAGCAGGAAACACGGACTTCCATCTCCCCGACGAGATACTGTCCGTCATACCCACTGACCCGTACGACCAGCTTGATCTCGCCCGCAAGATAACCTCCATGGCTATCGCTTCCAGGGTCTCCTCCCTCGAGTCCGATGCCGGCCGCCTCCGTCAGAAGCTTCTCGACAAGGACCGCCTCATCTACGACCTCCAGGAGCGCGTTTCCGCCCTCACCCATGCCTGCCAGGAAGCTGATTCCAGGTGCAAGGCTGCTCTTGATGAAAATGTACTTCGCTTCTCCCTTTTAACTATTCTCTCGCTATACATTTTCTTGCTCTTGTCTAGGAGTTTGGAGGGGGAGAGAGAGAGAGAGGGAAAGGGAAAGGAAAAGTTTCTAGTGTAAACCCTTTCCCTCCCCGTCCTTCAAACCGTCAATTCTCGAACAATTCCTAAAGGGTTGTTTCTGAGCGAAGATTTTGGAAGAAAGGGCGGGAATGAAGGATTTTTATTTTAAATTTTACACTACTAACTTTGTTCAACTCGCGAACAATGCCAACGTTTCTTTAGGGTTTTGTTGGGTTTAGGTTATATTTATTTTTACTTAACGAGTAAAACCTCATCCCAACCCTGGCCATTTCACAAAAGAACGAATAGCCCCCTCACCAAATCGTTCAATTGGGACAAATAGTCCCTCAGAATCGACGTTTTCCTCCATTGTGGCTACCATCTCCTCTGCTCCGCAACTACCATGGTGGTCACAATCTCCCTTCTGCGGTCTCCTCCTTTTTCCTCATTCTCCTCTTCCTCTGCCTCAAAAACTCAGGGAAAAACACTGCATAATTCCATCTTCTGACTCTAATTCCATATTCTCCTTCTGTTCCTGGACATTTCTCGAAGATGCTACAGATGCAGTGGGAGAAATTGGTGACGCAGTGCTTTTGGGCGACGTAGAATGCCAGGGCCAGATAGGGTGGTGGTGGTTTTGTGAATGGAACTCGAAGTCGGAAGAGACAAGCAGTTCCTCTGGCTCCTGACTATGGGAGTTGCAGTGGTAGCCGCAGGCAAAGCACTTGATGGAACTTGGAAGTAGGGTGTCCAACTTCCTCTGCGGCACTTGAGATGGAGACACTTAAAGATGAGGAGATTGTTTCTGCTTTTTCTATATATTTGCCAATGGAGAAGAAGAGGAGAAGGAAAAGTAGTGAGGGGGCTATCTTTATTTATTTATTTATTTCAATCATTTGGTTGAAGTAAGAAGTTATAATTGTGATTTTAGTTGGGTATGCTTGTGGTGAGAACAGCGAAAGGCTAGGACATTATCCTTGGCTGCTTGTGGGGTTAAAAGAAGGAAAAAGTGATTTGTTCTTTCTGGATTTTGTTTGGAGACACCATTAGCTGGTTATCATTAGTTAAGTAGGAACTAATATAAATAAGGAAAAGGTTAGAGAGAAAGGAGTCTTTGGCATTTGTTAGCAAGTCTTGGAGAGTCGAGGACCCCCAACCCTTAAAATCAGTGTAATCTGTCAAGGTTTCTTGGCACTTTGCCATTAATCCTACTAGTGTATTAACAAGTGCTAACCCATTTTTTGGTTTATTAAATGTGTATAATAACAAATGTGAGATTTGTCGAGATGGTAAATAATTTATGCTTCAATTAAGAGGTCTTGGTTTCAAATTTTAGAAATAGCAAATATATGTTTTATGAATTATATATGATGAATGGTATTTTCAAAAAGAAAGTTGTGCACCAAACATGTTCCGTATATATATATATGACAATAATACAAATTACTGTCTGTTTCTGTTTTTGATTCCAGTTCTACTGTTTTTATATTGTTTTATGTGAGTTAAGAATTGAGAAACTTAGGAGGAACCATGGAAGAACGGTTAGAGAGGTAATTGGAGCAAATGAATGATATAAATGCTTGAAATAACTATTATTAGTCATGGTTGGTTAGTTGTGCTTGCTAATTATTTGATATCTATTTCAACTAAAAAATATTAGCCAAAAGAAAGTTTTATATTCTAGCATTTTGGTATCACTTGTTAAGCACCACTTTTAGGAAACCATACACAAGGAGGGAGAAGGGAGATGAAAGAGCAGGTCATAATTTTTTCTGTATATCACATCTCATCTCATGGTGTAAAATTCTAGCAATTCAATGTAATGATATTATTCAAAGCATGTTTGGGAGGGAGGGTTTTGGAGTAAAAGGAAGGAAACTTAAGGTGAAGTTTTCATTTTATAAAAAGATGTTCTAATTCACAGTTTTTTAAACGAAAAAGATTAAAACAACATATGATGATAGAATCTATTTGTTGTCCTATCTTTAGATTTACAATGTTTGTGTAACTTCCTTAATTTAAACATGAATATAAGACTTTGTTTCCTCCTTCTTTTCCCCAAAGTCCTAAACCAGTTCAAGGTTTATGATATATCTTTTGTCTCTATCTTTTGGATACAGATGAAGCTTTCGAAGGAGAGAGACCAATTAGCAGCAACAGTGAAAAAGCTAAGTCGAGACTTTGCAAAGGTTTTATTTGATTTTCTGGCTCGTTTTCGATTTCCTTTGTTTCCTATGTGTGTTCTTGGCCTGTTTTTACTCTTTATAACTTGTCAGTTGCTCCGTAGTTGTTGTAGATGCTCCACTTAGTTTCACATTCCTTCTTATTGTATTAATCGTATGAGAAATATTGACTCCTTGGTTCTGTTTTCATATGTTTCATTGGCTTATTGCAATTGTATCCTTACTTCTGTATACCATAAAGCAAAATATTATTACTTTTGCATAATATTAGAAATTTTATTTTGTTTTGCATAGAAGTGTTACTATATAAAGGATGTTTGATATTGGAGAAAACACAGACGTTTGGTTTCCATTTGGAAAATCAACTTTACCTTCAAACCCCACCTAAACTAAAAGCTACTATTTGTTGCTGAGTTTGGTTTTTCTCATTGGGCACTAAAAATTAATTTTTGAAGTTAACTTTCTAATTATATCCCTAAACAAGTGAGTTACTCTTGCTTTTTTTCCCCCAAATAAATTCCACTCTTATGTTATTAAATAAATATAGATTTAAGTGACAACACTTTTTTGATAAGCGAGACACAGGGCAAATGTGTGATTCTTTGAAGATACCCAAAAAGTCTGATACAATTACAAAGAGATCTTGTCATGGGGCAGTACAATAAATAAAAATTAGAAAAAAAAAGAGTACTGTGCTTTTGGAGCTTATCATTATGTTATCCTATTATGAACTCCGGTCCAAACAAGTGCCTTAGATTTCAAAATAAGTTGATTCAAGAGAATCCTTTCAAAGTTTGGAGAGAAAGTTTGGAATTCAAAATATGGTTTTCGTGAAAATATGTTGGGGGAGTGAAGAGTTCATGTCCTACTGGCGGGTTCATTGGATAAATGCAACAATTAAGCAAAGGAAGATGGGACTCCAGTTCAAATACCTGTCTAATGTCTATCATGCACTTGATCTATCTTTTGCTAACATATTGTTTGGAGCTTCAAAACCAACTGCTATTTGGCACACACGAGCATGTGCTACATATATATTAGTAAAATAACGTTTTGTGTTTACTATTTTATATTACTGGGTGTGTGTTTTCCTCCTATATGTCTGGATAACTTAGTTTAGATTGTGAGATATCGTCCTTTTTACCCTTATTACTATGTCTAAACCTAACGGCTTCTTTTCATTTTTCCTGTTTGATAGTTGGAGTCATTTAAGAAACAACTGATGCAGTCATTGACTGATGACAGTCCATCTGTAAGGCATCAATATATTGATTTGGTCTTGTTATTTTAATTGCTAGTTATGGTGGTGCTGAAAATGACCTGTACTGTCCTCTTAAATGACATTTCTTTCTTCCTTTCATTTTCATTGCTCGTGGGACAGCAAGCCGAGACCATAGATATTGGAACCTGTGACCAATCAGTTCCAAAGGCATATCCTGATAAGGGTACTTCCTAGTTCCTACTACGCTGCTTATCTTTTTCACACATACGACATACCCTTACTGTTGACTTTATAATGTAGAAGTCAAAACTACTAACCTTGTTAAATTGTTTATTTGCTTGTTATTGTGTTGCAGATGATGTTGCAAGTGGCTATACAGTATATCATTCATATGGTGGTCCTGCAGATGTTGGTAAAACAAGGGATGAAGGTAAACAAGTTCTCAAAATATATAGATGATGTTGCTTTGGATCTTTCTTTTCCACCATTCAACCATGTTTCTCCTAAAGAAGTGCTATCATGCATAAAGCACAATAAGTAAGTTATGTATGGCTGTGTTGTTTAAGGTGGACAAAACATTGAGATAGAGACACATGGACACAAAGTTGATTTTTGTTCCAAAGACGGGACAAGACACTAGGGTGAGTTTATTTGCGTTTTCATTTTTTGTTTTCATTTTTAGTGCTTCTGTTTTCAGATTTTGTAAAGGAAAAAAAAGAGAAAACAACAAAAACAATAAAATGTGTTTTTTGTTTTCACTTTCGATTTTGCATCTTCCTTCACAAAATCCTAAAAACTGAAAACACTGAAAATAAACAGAAAATGAAAACCCAAACCAATTGCACACTAAGATGTTTGTCATGGGACACAAATTTTGTATATTTTGTGTATCTCTTAGAAAGTGCGGACATGAAGGACACAATATTTACCTCATTGCCCCCACTAGATCACCACTGAGCTGCCGGAGTGCCTATCAGGCTATAGGGTAATCGTGTCCACTTAAAATATTTTTTCCTATCCCACGCTACTACCAAATAACAAAGACAACTTTTTTCTGTCCTTGTCTCAGTGACTCTGGCCCCTCCATTTTCCCTACCAAAATGATACATAAGGGAATTAAAATACTAATCATTTTGAAAATTAATTATTTTCTATCTTCTTTTGAGCATTATATATCGATACTTCAGTGGCATATATAAAGTTTCTATGGTGAAAAATGAAATGTATTGCACTGAAGTAAACTGAAAATTGGAAAACAGGATATTTTGCTGTAAAATGAGTAGTTTGGATAATAATTGCATTTGACTGGAAAATTTTTTCAAAAATGAGTTTTAAATCCAATATAATACAGCTGGAATTTCTATGAAAATGAGCTTTCAGTTGGCTTTAAATCTGACTGATACTTATTTATTTCTTTTTGCTGTGGTTTTCTTTTCTTTTTGGGTTTGTTAGCTTCCAGGTATTCTGGTCAAAGGTTTTCTTTGACCCCATATATCACACCACGCCTTACTCCAACAGGAACTCCAAAGGTGATCTCAACAACTGAATCTCCTAGAGGTTATTCTGCTGCTGGTTCACCCAAGAAAACCTCTGGTACTATCTCTCCTACAAAACTTCCTTATGAAGCACGATCATCTCTGTCTGCGTGGTATTCATCTAGTCAGCAGTCATCAGCGGCAAACTCTCCACCTCGGGGTCGATCTGTTCCAGGTTTTGAAGATTGATTGTTAATCTACTTTAAATAATTCCTTTTTACCACCTTCCATCATAATAAAAAAGGTTGCTTGAAATCTGTCAATGCAAGCACTCAAGCTTCTTTTATCCAAGGATTTGGGGTTCTTTTTATGTTTGGGATGTTATCCACATAACTCTGCTAGTTAGGGCATTGTTTTATAGGAAGCTGTTATGTGTACCTTGAGAATGATATGAGCCAATGAGAAGGATCGAATGCAATAGAGATGGGACCCAACATACAATCATGAAGAGTTCAACCTCTACCCTTTATATTTATAGCAGGAAGAATAAAAGAGAGAAGAGAGGAAAAACTAATGCTGAGCGTTATACTGATATTTTAACTAATATGCCACCTGGCACTGGTAGTGGGAGGTTGTGAGATCATAGGCTGATTCTGTTAGAAGAGAGAGAATAGAATGAGTTATATAGGAGGGTGTGAAAATTAGAATTTCTGGGGCAAAAGTAGAGATATGCTTATGACTAGGAGGCAGACCCTATAATTTCTGGCATTGTCATTTGCTAGTTTTCTTCCTTAAAATTCAGTATACTACAAATAGATAAAGAAAAGGCTGAATCTCGTGTATATTTTGTTATAAAATTATCTTCAGTTGTTTATCCTCATAACACATAATTTGTTTAGGTCGTACCCCGAAGATAGATGGAAAGGATTTTTTTCGTCAAGCTAGGTGACATTCATTCTCCCTGTCATGCAGTGACATCTTACTTTATTTCATTTGAGAGGCTTACTGAATTGATTATTGCTTAACTTATTCAGGAGTCGTCTTTCATATGAGCAGTTTAGTGCATTTCTTGCTAACATAAAGGAATTAAATGCTCAGAAGCAAACACGAGAGGTAAATAAATATTGAATACTTGAAGTACGATATCTGGAACATGAAACAATTTCGAAGATGTTAATCATTGTTCAACATGGTTTTTGGTCTTTAGGAAACTTTAAGAAAAGCTGATGAGATATTCGGGGCAGACAACAAAGATCTTTACCTATCTTTTCAAGGACTTCTTAATCGGAATGTACGTTAGTTGATACTGAAAGCAACTTGGCCAGGAATCATTTAAACTGGTATGCCGGTCCTTGGTTACTGTTACTCTCCTTGTTGCTTATGTTGCTATGCATATCTTTTGTTATCTTAAATATAGATGAATTTGCATTTGCTGGCACAATAAGCAAGCATTTATATTATCTGCATAAGTCTTCTGTATTTCATGCAATGAGTTCAGCCACATTCCCTCACACCCTTAAAGCCCTTAAAATAACTTTTCTATATTGGGAGAATGAAAGGCTGTAGTGTAGAAATGGAACAAAGAAAGAGAAAGGAGGGGATTCATAGTCAGGGTTGGATCAAAAAGGACAAGATATGGGATGAACCTGAAGAAATGGTGGTTATTTAGAAGACCTTGTTTCATTTGATGTAGATCCACGAATACAGGGCCTCAAAGGTTAGGTGTGAGAGACCCTTTCTAATTCTCACACAATCTCAATCAACTTCTTTAGTGACTACTTTTTGGTCTTTTTCCCCATGTATCTACTAACCAGCTTGCATACTTTCTAATAGAAACTTATCCTTTCAGCTATGCATCATTTTTCCCCATGTATCTACTAACTGGGCTTATTATTCCCTGATCCGTTCCCCATTTTCTAGCACCAAGCC
Organism: Arachis ipaensis; assembly: GCF_000816755.2. Classification (NCBI taxonomy): domain Eukaryota; kingdom Viridiplantae; phylum Streptophyta; class Magnoliopsida; order Fabales; family Fabaceae; genus Arachis; species Arachis ipaensis. Next base: position 30,531,925 of record NC_029787.2, on the reverse strand, counting down.
TATGTAATGTTTCTCTTATATGGTATAAGGGAGAGAAATTAGAAAGTAAGAGACTTTCAGAGAAAGAGAGAGAGAAGAGAAAGAGGGGGGGGGGGGGTTAGGGAAGGAAATGGAAAGTAAGGGGATTTCATTGTTGTAACTAATTCTGCCAGCTTGGCAGAGTAGTGGTGTTGGTTAGAGAGAAATGAGATTGTATATAAAAGAGGAGAAGAGAGTTAGTGGAAATCATCTTAGGAATCAGGCTAGACAGGACCTTAGGAGAGTGGTGCTCTCTGTAATGCCCCATCTTCCATTCCATCGTCTTCTTTTCTCTACTCTAACCTCTATTTTATCTACTACCATACACTCTAATCTGCTCTATTAAAAACCTACTCGATCTGGAACTTTGGTTGGTTCTCACGCACAAATAACGGATTCTGAATGGGTGGTTGATACTTGACGGAAAATTGTCCTTCTAAGGTTGTCTGGCAAAGATGTAAATTGTTGAGTAGCGCAAGCGGAGCACTACTCCAAGGTGGCTTGGGTTCCGGCTAGTGATCGAGTATATGTGGCGTTGGAGGCTTTGGACGGGAAGGCTCAGACATGGTCTTAATGGTGGGGGATTGGACTATGTTTCCAACTTGGACGAGATTCCAATCGGATTTGCTTTGTCGATTTCCACCTAATGTAGTCCAGAAAGCATCGAGTCGACTACATCAAGTGAAGACACAAATTATAGCTCGCCAATATTTAAGCTCAGATCTGAAGGTTACAGGGAACGTGAAGGTTCTGGAAGAAAGGGATGAGGCGAAAGAAAAGACGAGAGGGAACGAGATCGTCCTGCATCAGTTGTTGTTACCACCTGAATTTCCGGTGCGACCATCCAAAGCGAATGACGAGGTTGCTGTGCGGAGGATGACACTACACAACACCTCCCTAGCAATTACACTAGTGTGTGTGTGTGTGAGAGAAAGCGAGAGAGAGAGAGTTGAGCTCAAGGAGTTTCAGCTCCTCAGCTTCCATTCCACTGTCTTCTATTGTCTACTGTAACCTCTACTTTATCTACTACCGTACACTCTATTCTGCTCTCTTATGCACTGCATTATCAAGTAAATGGACAAAAGTATACATGAAAGATTTTGGGATGGACAAACGTACACACCGAAAACATCAAAGTATACCCAAGTGATGATTTTGATGGACAAAAGTACACTCCAAGCCTTACAAACCCACTAACGATATGACACTTTTGTCTGTCCAAAACAATCTTTCGGTTGTATTTTGATATTTGCAATCTTTTGTGTGTACTTTTGTCCACTTCAAACTCTTTCATGTGTATTTTTATCCATTTACTCTTGCATTATATATTAGTTAGCTGGAATGGTGCCAGAACCTTAAAGCCTATTTCCCAAAATGGATGCTTGACTTACCTTTCCCTTTTTAATTTTTATTCCAAATTACCAACATCCAAGCCTTATAACGATATGACACTTTTGTCTGTCCAAAACAATCTTTCGGTTGTATTTTGATATTTGCAATCTTTTGTGTGTACTTTTGTCCACTTCAAACTCTTTCATGTGTATTTTTATCCATTTACTCTTGCATTACTTGCATTAT
>NC_029787.2:30527418-30528587 GCF_000816755.2 Arachis ipaensis | reverse complement strand
AGCATCACGATTATTCACTAGACCCATGAAAACTTGACAAACCAGGCGGCCAAGACCAAAAAAGCAACATAGTTTGTTCCCACCAATTTAATAAGCTCCTCTGAAAAGAAAAATCCTGTGAAGCTTGCATAATTGATTTTTTTTTGTGCTGCCACAAACAAAATTAAGCTTTGAACCATATCTGTTGTTGAAGGTCTGTGAATTGAGCTCCAAGCAAATACTCCAGATAGTTGTGTATACTGCACAACACAAGATTTTCCCTCTTGTTGAGACAGAAAGAAGAATGACACAAGGAATAGCAAAAGAACAAACAATAGAACTCTATGAAGCATAACTTTCCGATCTCCAGTCATGTTTGAAGGAAAGTCCTATATGAAAATCAGGAGCTCATGAAAAAGATAATGAACATCTAATCCTGTTCCGTAAAACATTTTTCGACAGAATCTGTAACTGAAAGTATGGGAATTCCGCTCCATCCATAATCTTATTCCTGAGACCAGCAAACTTAGTCAAGAGAAACTGATCTAATGTTGCAATGCACAGCGAAGACACCAAAGATTCCAAACAAAGAATTCCATTCAGAAAAAAAGAAAATAGCCAAAGTAAATACAGAATTGATTATGATCTTCCCCACACGAACTTGAATATGTGGGGAAATAGCATTGTCTGGCCTTCAAATCTGCAACATGTCTTTTGTAATAATTCTTTATATATATATGTATAGGAGCAAGAAATAAGATTTATATCTAAACAAACTTGGTGAACAAAGAGACCAGACCATTTATCGATGGTAGAAGCCTAAGAAGCATTTTACGGAGACCTGAGAGTAGCACTAATTCAGGACCCTCATCCAAGTTACAAAGATGGTAGAAATTCCAAGAAAAGGAATAATCTTATGCTATATAGAAAACCTGGATGTGGAAGTTATCTAAATATATGAGAAGCATCGCTTACCTTCAAGGAAGGCAAGGGTTTTAAAAAGCTTGCATAACATTGGGAAATGTAACTTCCAGTAGAATGAGTAGCAAGCATATCTGCATTAGCACTGCCCATTCTTGCTATCCAAGTTTGTTGATTGGGTAAATGCTATGGTAAAGACTAAAGAGTGAAAATTGTTTCTTTTAGTAAAGTAAAAAACCAAAAAAAAAAAAAAAATTATAATGTATAAT
>NC_029787.2:30518455-30527358 GCF_000816755.2 Arachis ipaensis | reverse complement strand
CAATGCGTATGTTCTTTATATATTTGGTAAAGATCTTCATTCTCACCCAATTCTATTCTTCACGAAAAAAATTATCTTGTTCATTTTGTCCTTTTTATTCTTAGGTCTCCGGTTAACCTTTTGTTCACTAGTCATTTAACTTATTCTCTAGATTGTACGTTCTCATTCACTGAATTGACTATATTTTTGCAGATTTCGAGCTTGGAACATATGACTGGCGTCGGAAGTGACTCTATTTGGGTTCCTAGTTGTTCTGCGTCCACTATAGGGTTATAATATTTTCACCTTCATTGATGATTACTTATGCTGTAGTTGGTTATATTATTGCAGAGTTGGTTTAATACTTGCTAATATTATTTCTCTTCCTTTTTTGCTATCCACAAGACTCAAACTCAAATTCATCGTCCATTTAAGAAAAAGAGCGTATAGAATACTTGAGTTTTCTTCGTAAATAAGGAGTGAATATGGCCACCACTTTGAAAATGTCGTTCCCATACATTTTTTCCTTTTGTTGGGGTTTTACATGAATATCTTACAAATGATAGTGGCATTATGAAACGGGAGTGATAATGTTGGCTCATGAATTTTAATTAATATCTGACAATAATTATATAGTCAATTTTGTAGTTGATAGATAATTAATCATAATTGTAATATTTTTTTGGTATATATCATAATTGTAATATTAATTGCATTATATGTAAACCACAGTAAAATATTCATGTGACTTTTGTTCAATCTCAATCTTGGAAGACTAGGGTACCCAAAAATAAATTATGGACAACATAACAGTAAAAAAAGAAATTTTTTTAACAGAATTAAAAGAAAAGAAGCTAATCCTGATTGTGAAGATTGAAAATGTACTTGAAGCTATACATAAAAAATTTTTAAATATGCAAACTCGGTATGTAAATTCAAACTTTTTATTATAAAATAGTTTATTAATGAGACATATTTGTTAATTATATTGCATGCTTGTATAGCGAGTTCAAATTGTTGAAGTGCATGCATGTTTCATTTATCTGCATCTATTTGATATGATTAAGGTACCCTTTGCTAGTTAGATGAAGGAATTTTGATTGGATACCAATTATTAAGGTACCTTTTACAAAGAAGACGAATTACTAAAACTTTAGATACCAACTAATTTAGATAGTTTATATGAACATATGTGTAATTTTTCTATGTTGGCATGCATTATTTTGTTTACTAACAAAGTATTTTGTATCATTTAAAAGAATACAATCTAAATTAATCATATTAATGTTGTAAACTCTATTGCCTAAAAGTAGAACTTCAATAGCATCAAACCTTTGTACTATACAGTTTTTAAAAGTCAAAGATAATTTTATTATCTTCATCACACAATTGACTTACACTAAGCAGGTTATTCTTAAGACTTTTGACAAGTACTATATTATCTACCGAAGAAGATTCACTCTTACCAACTTTGCTGATACTAACACCTTTTCCTTTGTTGTTGTCAAAATACTACGCTTTCTCTTTTTGTAGGTTCGATTGTGATGAACTTTGATCATTGATCATGTGCTTGAAGCATTTGCTATCAATATACCATTGCAAATTCTTTGACTTCAAACATGCCTATAAAATAGATTTAACTAGAATTAGACCTATGTGTTGTGCAAAAGTAATATATATATATATATACACACACACTTTCATAAAATAGATAAACTGATTTAAAATTTAATGACTATAAAATTACAAATTTATACATAAAATAGACTATAAATAAAACTATAAAAAGATTGAATTAAAGTTCATTCATTTGACTTCATATAATCATCTTTTATCTTTGTTCATTTTAAATAGCCATTTTTATTTATTTTTTAAAATCTTTTTAAGGTGCTTAAATACTAAAATATAAGCATGAAATTTGTTCATACTCTGACCCAAATATTAAGCTATGTCCAAACCAAGCTAAAGGGCCCAATCCAGGAGATTGATCCTTGTTGCTTATCCGACCTTTACAAAGAGGTCGAAATCACCGCTGGCAGGCATTTAACACTTATCCAAGTGAATAACTACTTTCGTAAATCTCTTCCTCACTTTCAGAAGAGAGATCTCCACAACCCCTAGATAAAAGGGACGGTTATCCACTAATAGTGGATCCACTCTAACGGTGGTTATTAGCTCAACCCCTATAAATGCCCTAACACACTCAAGTACATCTAAGTTCTAATATTCTAAATCTGCTTAACCTCTTACTGACTTAGGCATCAGAGTGTTTTTGCAGGTACCACCCCCATTCCTCAAAACACACAACTCGGACGGCGGCTCCCAAACAAGAACAAGTCGGAGACCACATTCTTTTGACGTTTGGGCTTTCCATCCTAGCCCAATCTACTGGTTCAGGTAACTCCCGAAACAAAATTATTAAATGAAATACACGTACGTCGAATACAATGTTTTAATAACTGAGAATTAAACAACTTTTAATTTTCTAACTTCATTTTTTATGAGTCATGACACTATATATTTTTAATAATATTATTACAACTAAATAATATTAAAAAATAGAGAAATAATATATAAATAACAAAGATAATATATAACTTACGAATATAATTAGGTCAAAAAAGGAAAAACTAAAAAAATGTAAGAACATTATACATCTAGTGGTTTAGAGAGTTCATTGTCCAATACATATGCTTAGCAAACTTAAAAAAATAACTATAGTTATCAACCAGATTCTTTAAATATTTGTGCAAAGGATTAGTAAGAATGGACGAGAAAGAGTATATCACTTCTCTTCTTCCTTTCTTGTGTGGGAGTTGGATACATTATTCGTTCATTCTAAATATTTTCTAACGCAATTACGAGCTTTATAATAAATAAATATAAATAAAACAAAAAGAAAAATAAAATACCGGCTTAATCAGTTAATTGGCTATGTTTCGTATTTTCTTTCATAATTTCGCTTACAATTTGCGGCCTACGGATTCAAACCGTCTCTTTTCGGATACACACACTCCCATAAAGGAACCTTTGGCGCCAAAATTCAATATCAAATTCCACATTTCTCTCTGTTCCTCCAACTCTTTTATCTGCATTCTGATCGCTATACGGTACGGCATTTTCTCCAATCTTCCATTAGCTTTATGTTTCAATTCCAAGGTGTTCTTCATGGAAAGAAATTACTGGCAATTTAGAACCTGTACCAAACTTTTTCTTTGATTTGCGTTCGAAATTTGAGTCATTAGTCACTAGAATTTTGGATCATTGTTGTTTCGTACTCTCTTCTGAGCTAATAACCTTCTCTTTAATTTTTCGTTTTGTTCTAGATTTCAGGTTCCGTCAGGTACACGAGGAACGAGATAGTGATAACTGAGTTTCGGTAAAATTGTCCGGTTCGGAGATGCTGCCTTTATTTCATTTTAAATATTGTTATCGTTATTGATTTTGATTTGAGCAACTGTTCATGGTGTGCTTGAAGCAAAAATTATGCTTCTGCAGGCCGTTGATCATAAATAAAATAATTTCACGATTACATGTGAGGTGAGTTAAGTTACATGCTCATTATTATTATTAGTATTATTATTATTATTATTATTATTATTAGAAAAATATTAGGAAGTCAACACTTTTTATTAATATTAGCTAATATTTTGAATCAACACTTTATTTTTGTTATATTAGGATTTAAGATTTATGATTTAGATATTGGTATAAAAATACTTTTGTTGGCTAAGTGTTGGCAAAAAGTTAATAAAGTTAGTGATGTAACATTATTGTTATTATTATTGGAGATTGTATTGAAGTTACAAAACTCTTACTCTGCCAGTAATATTATTATTATTATTGTGGCTAATCACGAAGACGATATTATGTAATGCTTTTTATTTTGTTCTTTTAGTCGCATATCATTAATTCATGAGATTCATAAAATTTTGTTGGGAGTTAGAGATGCTGATGAAAAGGCAGCACTTTATAGCTGTCTAGTTTAGTGACGTTGAAATTCGCACATTATTTCACTGAGGAAGTGAAAGCCTGTGTTAGTAACTTGTCTGATAAGTGCCCAAATATGTTTATGCAATTTTGTGCTTCATAGGCTATCACAGTCCTGTGTTTGAACTTATGTTTTCATAAGCATGAGATAGAGTTCTGAATTTTTTCTCCCCACTTCTTAATTACTCATTTCGGATTTAATTTGCAAGAACATCATTGTCTTTGTGGGAAATTCATTCATATGTTTCTTGTTACTAGTACTACTTCAGGTTGTCTTGGAGTCTTGTTGGCCTGTAGTGCATTTTCCATAGACAGTAACCAAACTGTGTCTTTGACACTGAACACTCAAAATTCACATGTTTAGTATTTGGGCTGATGCTTTGATATCATTATCATTATTTTATTTATTTTAGGTTGATTTTGCTAGCCACTTAAGTTCAGATCTTTTACCTTAAGTTGAGTAAACCCATAGCCTAATTCACAAAGAATCCTGATGTATTTGTGTTGTAGGTGTATTTGCCATTAGACATGTGAAGCCTGTATTTGAAAGCTGAAATGAGATGCAATGCATGCTGGCGAGAAATAGAAGGACGAGCGGTTTCCACTACATGTGGTCATCTGTTGTGTATCCGCAAGAAATAGACTTTTGTGTTTCTCGTTTGTTTTATTGGTTAATCTAAGAAATATTGTTCATGGCAAATGAGGTTGGATTTTCTTTTCTGTTATTGAACTGATTGGTGGATATATTACCTTAACATAGTACAAAGGTACGGATGATGCCAATAAGATATTGAGTAACGATGGAGCATGCCCCATCTGTGATCAAGTGCTTTCAAAGAGGTATGGTTTTGATCTGCTGATTATTAAATAAACACATACAATGTTGTTATTCACCTGATCCAATGGTTTTTCAAATTTAGGATTTGTTCTCATGTATTGTGGTTCTATCGTGATTCTATATTATATATTGTCAGTTTTGAATCCACTGAATGCTATACAAATAAAATTTGTCATTGGTTGCACTAATATTTTCACAACTTAGCATCCATATTTGTGCTGCAATTTCATGTTCCTATAATGTTTATGAAAATTAAAATTTTGTTGGAAATTTCATATTTCTCTCCTCTTGTCAGCCTCATGAAGCCTGTAGATATCAATCCCAACGACGAATGGATAAATGTAAGAATACTTCTCACTATAATGTAACTACATGCAGCAGAGATTATTTTTATCTTTTATTTTTTATTTTATTTTATTTTTTAAATTTATATAGCTTTCCTGCCACTCATTGTGATATTTTCTGTTGCAGATGGCCATGGCTGGAATATCTCCACAGATATGTATCCTTTATGCCCATTTTTTAGAGGGTACCTGATAGAGGTCCATCATAAAGAGAGTCTACAATGCAACAGTAAGAAAGATTATAGGTTATAATAACATAATTGATAGACGAGTATTAGAGGAACTGCAGGAACTATTAGTTACAGGAGGTTTACCAAGTTCCAGATGCAATAGAGATTAGAGTAATTGGTTGGGTTTGGGAAGGGAGCAGTGTCAATATAGTGAACACAAGATTAGACATAAGCCATAAGGAGTTTCCCTGTGATAACGTGTAGAAGTGTGGAACAAGTTTCATGAAACTAATGGAGTCAGAATGTAGAGGGAGGATGAAGCATGGGCTATGTTTAAGATGTGATGAGAAATTCACTCCCAAACATGTTAACCAATTCAAGGTCATGCAGCTCATGCTGTTAGAGGAAGAAACACATGAAAATTAGGAAGATATTGGGACTAAGGAGTAAGGAGGAAGAATTGTATTATAGGAAGGGAAATTGGTGCTGTTTGATCTCTCTATAGCATGACAATCCTCACAACAAAGAGATCTCTCGAATGATGGGGGATGTGCTAGACAAGAAAGTAATGGGAGATGCGTGAAAGGTTAATATTGGAGGAGAGTGATAGAAACTAATATGTTGGTAAGAAGGAAATAGGACAAGTTTGATAGAGAGGTATATGAGAAAGAATGACAAAACTATAGCTATTTTTGGAGGCAAGAGCCTTGAACTACAACTAGTGATGGGTAGATCAAACACTTTAACCCACTTAGAGTATCTGTTGGACACTAAAGGTGATTTATGTTTGCAAGGGACTTATTGAGACAGGTGGAGACAATGAAGTGGGGTCCTAAGGTGCTAACTTAATTGTTGATATGGCAAGTGTGAGATAGAAGATCCCATGATCCTAGGAGAATCTCAGTGTTGAGCAATCTGTAGGTAAGGTGTGAGGATTAAGAAAATACTGGAAATGGGCTTGAGAGAGAATAAGCTGTTCTAAGTTCTTAGACCTTGTTTCTTCTATTTATTGTCTGTATAACACTTTATCAATTGATACCCCATTGGTGGACTCCGAGAGTGATAGCATGCAAGCTTTTTATTTCATATTCTTGCAACTTTGTAGTCAAGGAAGGTCCTCACACTGTCTGCTGTCTGGAAAGCTAGTGCAAAAGAGATGGTGAAAAGGCCAAAGGTGATAGGTTACTTTTCAAATTGGAGTTGGAGAAGGTGGTCCCCCAGAGAAGGTCTACGAGAGGTTTGCCTTTTGAATTTTTATTTCTTCTGAAAATCAGGCGGAGGGAGGGATGAAGACAATGAATAATAGGGAAGATGTGATCAATTTTGGGGAGGTTGCTTTTGAAGTGGATAGAATTGTCGATAATCCAAAGCATTAAAGAGAACACAAGAAGTGGTTGAGTCCAACTAGGTAAGGAAAATGAAAATGGAGAAGAGTGAAAAAGCTGAGTCCAGAGAAAAAGGAGACGAAGGACATGATTTGCAAAGTGGACGATCACCTTGTGGGTTTTCCAGATGTGGGATTTTAGCAACCTCCATTTCTGTTCATTGAGGCATTAAGGCCATCTTTTGTGAACTTCATAGGGATACAAATTTGGCTGAATTGAAACAGAATATGTCTACTGCATAGCCAAGAATGAAGGTGCAAACAGATTAGAAAAGTTGGAAAGAATCTAGAACTTTGGGGATTGGTTGTATCTAAAGTTCCAGCTTTGGAGGGTCAAGACTATAGTCAACAAATGAAATGAGGAGGTCAACCTTTACCAATAGTAATGACAGCAGATTGAGAACTACGGCCTTGGCTTTTGGAGTTGTTAAGCAGATCTTAGGTGAAATACTAGAGGGGAAGGTGAGAAATCTTGGGAGCTACACACAGTGCTAATCAGGGGAGTTCCCATGTTTCACGAAGAGGAAATGGTGAAAGTTTTGGGGAGTATTGATTGCAAGCTTATAATAAAGTCGCTCAATATGGGAAAGGAAGGAGGATTACAAGGGATAATTCTTCAAATAAAAGGAATGTGAACAGAGAAGAGTCACTTAGGTGTCATTTAGGCGTTGGTTAGCTACATAAAAGAGGTTAGGGAGAGAGAAAGGAACATAGATGAGATAAATGACAATAAGTAGAGAATGTGGTCTCTGGAGTACCTTATAATGCCAGTTTCATCATCCTCTGGTTCAGAGGTCACCGCTATGATAAATACATGCCATTTGTTTACTCTTTTCTCTACTTTCTCTATTTTCCTATCTGATCCAGTTCACTAGAACTGTACAATAAGATAAAATGAAATTGGTTTCATATGTTTTAACCTTTTATATATAATCTGACGGTTTGACTCAAGAGAATGAAGTGTTATGTTCTGCAATTCTAGAAATTAAGAGGGTATATTGGACCATGTGTTTTCCCTGAGCATATTTAGTGATGAAGAGTGCATACAGAAGTGTGATGTTCTACATTGGCCAAAAAGAACTGGAGATGCAATTTAAGATGAACCGGATTGTTGCTCAATGCCGGCAGAAATGTGAAATGATGCAAGAGAAGTTTACAGAAAAATTAGAGCAGGTTCATACGGCTTACCAAAAAATGACCAAGAGATGCCAGATGATGCAGCAGGAAATCGAGGTCTTAACCAAGGACAATCAAGAACTCCAGGAAAAATTTGCTGAAAAATCCAGGTCAATGCTGATCTCTTTTGAAACTTATGCAAATCATATATCGGTGTTAATGCCTTTTAGCTGTATTGCAATTTCAGGCAGAAGAGAAAATTAGATGAAATGTATGACCAACTAAGGAGTGAGTTTGAGTCAGTGAAGCGGTCTGCCATACAGCCTGCAAGCAACTATTATAACAGAAAGGATAATGATTTGTTCTCTAATCCACCTAACATTATGGATGAGAGACAAACTGGCAGAAAAGGTAACCCTTTGCATTCTAGTTTCTAAGTAACCTTTTCAATTGAAGAAAGGAAAAATGCTTAAATAATGAACTATATGGCCTGCTTTCCAACTTATATATTTCCAAAAGTAGGTAACTTAATTGTCACAGGTCTGGTATTCACTCCTGACACTCCAGGGCCAAAAGAGGATGTGTGGCCTGCAAGACAGAATAGCAATAACTCTGGTGGCCGCTTTGATATCTCTATTGGCTCACCAGCTAAACAAGCAGTCAGTCCAGGGAATGCAGGGAACAGAAAGGTTGGTGCTCACTCAGTTTTTGGAGCTGGTGGCACAAGCAACCCTTCAATGAATCTGAGGAACTTGATACTTTCTCCAATAAAGCGGCCTCAGCTCTCACGTAACCGGCCCCAATTATTCACGTGAGGAAGAAACTTATGTCTTCTACTGTTACTCTGTTATCTAAATTCTGAATATTGTACTTTGGTATTTCAGGTTATAACCTCAGACGATGCTCAACCATCTAAGACTCAAGTTAAGCTGTCTCTTCCGGGTTGTTTCTGGCTTTAGCTTTTTTTCCCTTCCTTTATGGCGAAACAAAAAGGCGAAAGTAACTCTGTTGTCCTTCTTTTAATGAATTCCTAGTTTTCTTTGGATACATATTCGTTTTAGCACTTGCATGCTCTAAGCTGC